>NW_028260539.1:0-25000 GCF_056163025.1 Triticum urartu
GTAGTGGTTATGACCGATTCGATAGAAAAGAGGGAATAGTGTGCATTTTTCGTTGGGGATTCCCTGGAATAAAACGTCGCGTCTTCCTTCGATTCCTTATGCGGGATATCCAATCAATTAGAATTCAGGTTAAAGAGGGTCTTTATCCTCGTCGTATTCTTTATATGGAAATCCGGGGCCAGGGGATCATTCCCTTGACTCGTACTGATGATAAATTTTTTACTCCACGAGAAATTGAACAAAAAGCTGCCGAATTGGCCTATTTCTTGCGCGTACCAATTGAAGTATTTTGAGGTATCTTTTTTGAACTGAGTTGAATGAAGAAAAGAAGAATTGGAAGAAGAAAAGTTTTCTCAACACAGGGAGGAAGTCCCTTCTAAATTGGATTTGTTATTGTAAGGGGATTTTTAAGTATTTATCTAAAGGAAGGAACAAACGAGGATAAGAGAAATTTGCTTTTAATTTTTTTTTATCCAAGTTAGATATATCGCATACTATTCTTCCTTTTTCATCCGAAAGGGCTTTTTTTTTATTCTATTTCACTATTTCATTCCATCTAGATCTAAGAAAGAACCCAATGCACTGAAATTCCACTAATAACTAATATACAAAAAAGAAGAATAGATACAGGGTATCAAACCTATAGAGTTTTTGCTTCAAAGAAATAGAAATATCATGAAATAGAAATATCATCATATAGAGTCAGGGAATGGAATAGAGTCAGCGAATGAAGCATATTCATTAACAACTCCATTTACAGATCAAAAATGAAAAAAAAGAAAGCATTGCCTTCTTTACTATATCTTGTATTTATCGTACTTTTGCCTTGGGGGGTCTCTTCCTCATTTAACAAATGTCTGGAACTTTGGATTAAGAATTGGTGGAATACCAGGCAATCCGAAACTCTCTTAACTGATATTCAAGAGAAAAGGATTCTAGAAAGATTCATAGAATTAGAAGAACTTTCTCTCTTGGACGAGATGATAAAAGGGAAACTAAAGACACATGTACAAAAACCTCCTACAGGAATACACAAGGAAATAATACAATGGGTCAAAATAAATAATGAGGATCATCTCCATACCATTTTGCATTTCTCGACAAATATAATCTGTTTGGCTATTCTAAGTGGTTCTTTTTTTCTGGGTAAAGAGGAACTTGTCATTTTGAATTCTTGGGTTCAGGAATTCTTCTATAATTTAAATGACTCAATAAAAGCTTTTTTTATTCTTTTAGTTACTGATTTTTTTGTTGGATTTCACTCCACCCGTGGTTGGGAACTAGTAATTCGTTGGGTCTACAACGATTTTGGATGGGCTCCTAACGAGCTTATTTTCACTATTTTTGTTTGTAGTTTTCCAGTAATTCTAGATACATGTTTGAAATTTTGGGTCTTTTTTTGTTTAAATCGTCTATCTCCTTCGCTTGTAGTCATTTATCATTCAATTAGTGAAGCATAAATTCATTTGATCTCCCGATATTAATATTAATCAAATTAGCAAGCATCTTTTTTTAGAAAGAAAGCCCTTTTCCATTTTAGCAAAATTCTTTCTATTTATACCTACTTTAAGGTATTCATCATTGCAGTACAACTGTTGCAGTAGAATGACAACAGATTCGTGTATAGGGAACTAGATTAGCTTAGCTACCTATCTAATTTATTGTAGAAATTCTGGGATCTGCGATTGGACATGGAAAATAGAAATACTTTTTCTTGGGTAAAGGAACAGATAACTCGATCGATTTCTGTATCGATCATGATATACGTAATAACTCGGACATCTATTTCAAATGCATATCCCATTTTTGCGCAGCAGGGTTATGAAAACCCACGAGAAGCAACTGGACGAATTGTATGTGCCAATTGCCATTTAGCTAGCAAGCCCGTCGATATTGAAGTTCCCCAAGCTGTGCTTCCCGATACTGTATTTGAAGCAGTTCTTCGAATTCCTTATGATATGCAATTGAAACAAGTTCTTGCTAATGGAAAAAAGGGAGGGTTGAATGTAGGTGCTGTTCTTATTTTGCCCGAGGGATTCGAATTAGCGCCGCCCGATCGTATTTCCCCTGAGTTAAAAGAAAAGATAGGAAATCTTGCTTTTCAGAGTTATCGTCCCGATAAAAAAAACATTCTTGTGATAGGCCCTGTTCCCGGTAAGAAATATAGTGAAATTGTCTTTCCCATTCTTTCCCCTGATCCTGCTACGAAGAAAGATGCTCATTTCTTAAAATATCCCATATATGTAGGGGGAAACCGAGGAAGAGGACAGATCTATCCTGATGGTAGCAAGAGTAACAATACAGTCTATAATGCTACGTCAACAGGTATAGTAAGAAAAATACTACGTAAAGAAAAGGGGGGGTATGAAATATCCATAGTTGATGCATCAGATGGACGCCAAGTGATTGATATTATACCTCCCGGACCAGAACTTCTTGTTTCAGAGGGGGAATCCATCAAGCTTGATCAACCATTAACAAGCAATCCTAATGTGGGAGGTTTTGGTCAGGGGGACGCAGAAATCGTGCTTCAGGATCCATTACGTGTCCAAGGCCTTTTGTTCTTCTTCGCATCCGTTATTTTGGCACAAGTTTTTTTGGTTCTCAAAAAGAAACAGTTTGAAAAGGTTCAATTGTACGAAATGAATTTCTAGGTCCCGGGATTTCTTACCATCAAGTTGGTAAAAAGCCTCGATTTATTGGCAATTGCTAGAATTATCTATGATCTATTTTGGAAATCCTTTTTTTGTTTAGACTGCTTTTTGTTTATGAGATGTCTGGAATTCCTTATTTATATCCCATGCAAAAGAAGAGAATCCAAGGCAAAGGCGAGAACAATCAAATTAAAATTTCTTCTTTTTCGGAGGGATTGCAGGTCTTCTTAATCGTCTATTCGGCACAAGAAAAAGCCTTTTTCTTGTGCCGATTCTTCTTGTATCAAAATAAGAATCCTTTTTCTTCCTAATTCGTCAAAGATTACTATTTCTTCTTTATTCGGGTCTGTCTCTTGGACCTCTTTTTCTTTTGCTTAGGTTTAGCCGAGGTAGTGGACAAACAGAGGGGAAGAAAATATGGCGGGGGAAAAATTTCTTGTGATTGTGAGCAAATTGCTTGGCTTGTTTAATTAAGTTCAACTTCAAATTTACAGAAATTTTGCAAAAAAAAAGTAAACTCTTCCATTGAAGGTTTTTTTATTTTTAGGCTAGTTGAATAGTTTTGATTAAGGTTTTATTAGTTTATTACTCGAAACTAAATCAAGGATTTTCAGGATACTTCCTTCGTGGAATAAGATATTGGATCCTCGAGTGATCTCTTTTTCTTGTTGCTTCATAAGAGTGAATCGAATAGATTCAATTCGCGTTATAAGAGTAAAATAAAAATTCCGCGGGTCCTTTCCGCTCTAATCAGATAAAGGGGGGTAAGGACCCGCTAAGCTCCTACTTTTTCATGTTTACAATCTGGTCCCTCCGATTACTATAGAGATGAACCCAATCCAGAATATGAACCATAAAAGAAAACACCTACTAAACCAATCACAGCAATACCAGCTACAGTACCTATCAGCCAAAGAGGAATTCTTCCAGTAGTATCGGCCATTTCCCCTACTTTCCTCCACATTTTATCAATTGGTCATGCTAGAGACAAAAACAGTCATGGGTAGTTATAAGGATGGTATCCTTCCAAATGGGATAAGAGAATTCTTATTAGTCTCTTTCTTTCTCTCAATTGAAGAAGTAATTGGAAAATAAAACAGCAAGTACAAAAATGAGTAATAAACCCCAGTATAGACTGGTACGATTCAATTCAACATTTTGTTCATTCGGGTTTGATTGTGTCATAGTTCTATAGTTGGAATTTGTTTTATCGTTGGATGAACTGCATTGCTGATATTGATCCCAAGAAAAAAACAGTAGGTACAGCTAGTCCGTGAATAGCCAGCCATCGCACTGTAAAAATAGGATAGGTTCGATCTATGGTCATTGAGGGCCTCCTAAAAGGATCTACTAAATTCATCGAGTTGTTCTAAAGAATCAAAACGGTCGGTTATTAACGGAATTCCTTGTCGGCTTTCCGTGAAATACTCGTTTGGCCTAGGACTTCCAAACACGTCATAAGCTAAACCCGTACTGACAAATAACCAACCCGCAATGAATAGGGAAGGTATAGTAATGCTATGAATAACCCAGTATCGAATACTGGTAATAATATCAGCAAAAGAACGTTCTCCCGTGCTTCCAGACATGCTGAACTCCCAAAATTTTTGTACATTCAAAAAAGGAATTGATTCCGTAAAAGATGGGATCGACCAGTAAATAGAAAATTACTGATATTTCATCCTTGTGAGATTGTCAATTTTGTACCAAAGGTGTATTTTGAGTATACCGAATTAGTATAGCTATCCTTCCTATGGCACAGCAATCTGGTTTTGCCTGGTTCCGAAACATAATTACTTTTTTATTTTTTTTTTGTCTATAGGTAAGCTATATGTTATTCAAGGCATCAATAGAAAACCCCATTTTTGTAGGTTCTACTTACTTTTCATTGGCTTCGGAATAATAGAGTAATTCGGAATAGCAGCCAAAATCTTGGGAAAATCTAAGTTAATGATCAATAGGTTTGGATAAATAATTTAGGAAGGATATTCTCATACTGACACAATACAAGGACAAGTATATGTGAAATCTATCCTTTCATAATTCGTAATTCATCCTTGTATTGTTTGTTGGATTAGGTCTAACTTTCTTGACCAAACTGCGAGCGCGGAACTTTACGAGATGAAATAGGGAAAGACAGAAGATAGAATAGAACTTAAAAGGATAATTGAAGTGACTCGTCTTCGAATCTACTTTGGTTGGAGTTCGAAAAAGGAATAAAAATAAAGTAAATTCAAGGAAGAGCTTTCTTTTTTTTTTTTTTTTAACAGCCCCTTGGCAGGTCGTGGAATGCTTTTGTTCTCCTCTTATTCCATATGGAATACAATCAGTTAAAATAAGAAGGAATAGGGGAATATTCGATCGTTCACTCCAAAAAGAGGGTCCTATTGAAAAAGAAATTATCCAAAATAGAAAGAAGTTTTTTTTTTCAAATTCAATTGTTTATTTATCTCTTATTCAAAAATTTCCCTGAAAATTGAATTTCTTTTTTTCATTCAATGGGGTTAGATGATCTAGTTCTTAATATTATTACTTTACTCAATTGACAAATTCCACAACAAATCTCTTGATTCGGAATTAGGGACTCATGTATCATCTGATGAATCCACTTTCTTTTACACTTCTGTATCTTACTCTATCTTGTTTTTTAGTATTATCTAAAATAACTGATGAATTATGAATTTTCCATAACTTAGGTAAATGCTTTACCAACATATGTAGTGTAGTAAAAAAAAATAAATGGAATTTAACTCTTTCATGCTTACTTTAACTAGTTATTTTGGTTTTCTACTGGCTGCTTTAACTATAACCCCAGCTCTATTTATTGGCTTGAACAAGATACGCCTTATTTGAATTGACTGAATAATTATAATTCAGAAAAGAAAAATCTTTCTTTGGGATTCCTGGCATTCTACGACTCTTTTCCAGACTAATTAGGAATTCTTTTCTTGGTCATTGAGATTCGTGGATAATTTAGAGTACTATTTAGGGATAGATCGTACCTCTTTTTTTATCCCCTCGAACAAATCGAAATGATTGAAGTTTTTCTATTTGGAATCGTCTTAGGCCTAATTCCTATTACTTTAGCGGGATTATTCGTGACTGCGTATTTGCAATACAGGCGTGGGGATCAGTTGGATCTTTGATTGAGTCATTTTTTTTTTTTGATTGACCTCCTCCAGACCAGAGAGGAGGTCAAATTGAAATTGGAGTTACAATTCAATTTTGTTAAGTTATTTTACTCTGCTTCGACATAAAATAGATGGAATCACGCTCTGTAGGATTTGAACCTACGACATCGGGTTTTGGAGACCCGCGTTCTACCGAACTGAACTAAGAGCGCTTTCATTCATTCAAAAAGAAAATCTTTTTCTATTCCTAATGTATCTCACGTACGTATAGTCTCCACAAATTCAAGTTATACCCACTTTACTTTAATTGATCTCGTCGCTACTGCCTATAAAGAAGAAAGAAGTAATAGGTAGGGATGACAGGATTTGAACCTGTGACATTTTGTACCCAAAACAAACGCGCTACCAAGCTGCGCTACATCCCTTTTCCAAATTAAATTGTTGTACAATGCCATTGTACACAATTCCTGTCTTCTTTTCCACATCATAATTTTCTTCTTCTTTCTTTCTCTATCTATATATAGAACCCTCGTGTCATTTCTTCTTTTTGGTCTCATATAATTAAGGAATTATATACATATAAAATCCAATATAATTTCGCCTATAAAAGAAGGATTACTTTTCCTTGGTAATATATAGGAAGAAGGGGTCATCTTTTTCTTTTTTAGGGATAGGAAAATTTCGTCGATATGGTTCATTTTATATATAGCATAACAATCTTGGGCAAGAGTTTATGATCATATATGTATTCCAACAAGGAAGGAGGATTTTCAATGCGGGATATAAAAACATATCTCTCTGTAGCACCCGTGCTAAGTACTCTATGGTTTGGTGCTTTAGCAGGTTTATTGATAGAAATTAATCGTTTATTCCCAGATGCTTTGTCATTCCCTTTTTTTTAATTCTAGTTATTGCTATGGGAGGGATAGATTTCTTCGTGATATGACAAAATTTGATCCTTTTCAATCTTTTTTTAGTATCGGAAGGAAAAAGAAAGAAAAGATGGATTGGGTTGAACCTCAGAGTCATTAAAAATTTGGTAAACCCCATTTTTGAAAATAGAAATTCAATTTAAAGGGGTACCCAAGCTAAATAAGGCCTCAGAAATCAGAGCATAGAAAAGGCGGGGCTGGCTAATTAAATGAAAGGATTTCGAACCAAAATCTTTGCTAATTCGACAAGGATTGTATTCTTTAATTATTTCTCTATTTTTTATTACTTAATTAAAGAATAAAAAAAAATTATTCTAATGAATTTTATTCTTCTTCTTCGGATTCAAAATAGAAGAATAAAAGAATAAGTAGAAGAATTAAGTTAAGTCAATCCAAAAAGAAAAGGAGGTTCATGGCCAAGGGAAAAGATGTTAGAATCAGAGTTATTTTGGAATGCATCAGTTGTGTTCGAAAAGGTGCCAATGAGGAATCGACGGGGATTTCTAGATATAGTACTCAAAAGAATCGCCACAATACACCCGGACAATTAGAATTCAAAAAATTTTGTCGTTATTGTCGCAAGCATACGACTCATCACGAAATAAAGAAATAGGAACATCGTGTGTTTGATCTTTCCAAACAACAGAAAGAGTAAGAACTTCATATTTAATATATAAAGAAAACATAGTATAGAATACAAAATACAAATCAACTCATCTGATTTCCGGTAGATATTATTTCATATGTATAGAGGGTATTCATATACTATAATATGAATCAAATAAGATATGGATCAAAGAAAAACTACTTCTTCTGGATCCTAAATTAATAAAATAAAGAAGTGAATTTTCAAATTTTCAAATTTTAAATAAGGAATAAATCATGTATACATCTAAACAACCTTTTCTTAAATCTAAGCAACCCTTTAGTAAATCCAAGCAAACTTTTAATAAATCCAAGCAACCCTTTCGTAAATCCAAGCAAACTTTTCGTAAATTCAAGCAACCTTTTCGTAAATCTAAACAACCTTTTCGTAGGCGTCCCCGGATTGGCCCGGGAGATCGAATTGATTATAGAAACATGAGTTTAATTAATAGATTTATTAGTGAACAAGGAAAAATATTATCGAGACGAATAAATAGATTAACCTTGAAACAACAACGATTAATTACTCTTGCTATAAAACAGGCTCGTATTTTATCTTTCTTACCGTTTCGTAACTATGAGAACGAAAAGCAATTTCAAGCCCAGTCAATTTCAATAATTACAGGTTCTAGACCCAGAAAAAATAGACATATTCCTCAATTAACGCAAAAGTACAATTCCAATCGAAACTTAAGAAACAACAACCAAAATTTAAGAAACAACAACCGGAACTTAAGTTCCGATTGTTGATGTTTTATTCGAATTCGAAAGGGCCAGACCTATATATATTATAAAGAAAGTAATCCAGCTCGTTGATTCCTACCACTTAATCTTAATTTATTGTATCTTCCCGGAGTTCCCTCTCCGGGAATTCATCTTTTATTATTCCAGTATATTACTTTATTTATACCTTTAATTGATGATCTTTATTTTATTGGAAATCGTGTAAAGATTATTTGGATTTGATACAGCTACTTGTGCAAGCATTTTACGATTAAGAATCAATTTCTTCTTGTACAGGTTGTGTATTAATTTACTATAACTATCGAATACTTTATATACCCGCGTTGCTGCGTTTATCCGAGTGATCCACAAACGACGAAAATCCCTCTTTTGCCTACCTCTATCTCGATGAGAGGAAACAAAAGCTCTTTTTACCTGTTGGGTAATCATTCGATTAAGTCTTAAATGAGCCCCTCTAAAGTTTGAGGCAAATGAACGCATTTTTGTTCGTCGTCTCCGGGCTATATATCCTCGCGGAACTCTGGTCATTGAATCAAATTAACCTTAAAGAATAACTAATGATTTCTCTTCTTTTAGCCACCCTTTTTCTCATTAATAACAAAACTAATTATTCCGATATATAAAATATTAATTCCAATGGCTTTTGCTATAGTAACCTTCCCAACCACGATTTTTTATTCCACTCCGTTCAGTTATTTCTATACGAAATAACAAATTCATTCTAATAATACTAAAAAAAATAGTGGGTTCCATCGTTTCTATGGTTCCCTTTTAAACGGTGAGGCCCTCTCTATACACCGGAGCCCTTTCTTTCATCAAAAGGTATTGCGAACTTGTATAGTCCACATTCTTTGGCTCTACCTATCCATTATAGAGTAAATAGCTCTTTTCACAATAAGAGTTATCCATACAGTGACGGTATTTAATTATGAAAGTTGGCTAAGTAGCTGACCCTGTTAGTCCGTTCTTTTAAGATAAAGGAGCATAAGCCTTTTTCTTTTTATTACTATTTCCTCCGCTTAATGGATAACCATTTGCTACCAATGGGAGAATTGCTTCTTATTTCCAATTTAGATAATTGGATTTGCACCAAAGGAAACCATAAATTCCATATACCATAGAAATCTAGGATAGAGAAGCTATATCCTATTCATTGGTACTAATCATGGATACTTCAATTTTTTTTATATTTGTTTGAAGTCATGATCTGAACGAGTCGCACATACACCCTAGCACATGTTCCTCGACGCTGAGGGCATCCTTTAAGCGCGGCCGTTTTTCGAGCATTTCGTATTGGCTGTCTTGCGTTTCTAATAAGTTGTTTAACCGTCGGCATGTTGTATGTATATAGAAAAAAATGGATTGGTTTAGATCCATCTTAACCTGATGATTGCTCATCATGAAGTCTTTCTATTTTCTATTAAATCGAGGAAAACACGAATTTAGCTGTGAAATAACTTTACAAGAAATCCGGACACTACCAATCCTTAAACATTTCTGGAAACCACACTGGATCAGTATCGCAGTGCTTGTCAATCATTTCATCCCCTACAATATCGACAAGTCCATAAGCTTTGGCTTCGTCTGCTGACATAAAAACATCCCTTTCCATGTCTTCGGATACAACCCAAAAAGGCTTGCCTGTTCTTACTGCATAAACCCTTGTGATCATTTCGCGAACTTTGTGTAACTCTTCTACTTCTAGTAAAAATTCTGGTGTCCTTGCCCGATAATAAGCACTAGCAGGTTGGTGAAGCATAATCCTCGCGTGAGGGAATGCTATACGCTTGGTGGGTTCTCCTCCAAGCAGAATGAAGGACGCCATGGAGGCGGCTATTCCGAGGCATATTGTATATATATCTGGTGTCACCGTTTGCATCGTATCAAAAATAGCCATTCCTGAGATTAGCCACCCGCCTGGGGAGTTTATAAACAAAAAAATATCACTAATTCCATCTTCTATACTCAGATATACCATGAGACCTGTAATATGATTCGTGATCTCGCAACGAATCTCTTGACCTAAAAAAAGTGTCCTTTCTCGATACATAACATTGTATAAGTCAACCCAAGTCGCTTCTTCATCTCCAGGAATCCGGTAAGGTACTTTTGGAACACCAATGGGCATATTAGATTAATATTATTAAATTTAAGTAATAAGAAAACCACACTTTAATATGGAAACGTAAGAATGGAACAGAAAGAAAGAATCCGCAGTTTATTGTCTTAATTTTTATTCTTATTCTATATGAATATTATAGATTCTATTAATACGTAGATTGAAAGGTTATACATATAAGGAATGTAAGACAGATTGAATAAAGAAAAGGGAATGGGTGATTTGAATGCTAAACAAAGAGGGGTAGCGATCTATTCTTCGTTTTTTCCAAATTGGCCAAGTTACCCATTGCATATTGGCACTTATCGAGTATAGAATAGATCTGCTTCTCTTTCTTCTTATGAACAGAATTGGCTTCTTATTTTTAATGGAATGAAATAAATATTCGCGCTTTCTGACACAGAATCCCCTAGAAGGGTTAGGTACATAGGATATGGATAGTCTTTTTCAATGCGATAAAATAAAGCGACATCGTGTCTATTTTTCTTTGCTAAAGGGGTATTTCCATGGGTTTGCCTTGGTATCGTGTTCATACTGTCGTATTGAATGATCCGGGTCGATTGCTTGCGGTGCATATAATGCACACAGCTCTAGTTTCTGGTTGGGCTGGCTCAATGGCTTTATACGAATTAGCAGTTTTTGATCCCTCTGATCCTGTTCTGGATCCAATGTGGAGACAAGGTATGTTCGTAATTCCCTTCATGACTCGTTTAGGAATAACGGATTCGTGGGGTGGTTGGAGTATTTCAGGAGGAACTGTAACAAATCCGGGTATTTGGAGTTATGAAGGTGTGGCAGGTACGCATATTGTGTTTTCTGGCTTGTGTTTCTTGGCAGCGATCTGGCATTGGGTATATTGGGACCTAGAAATATTCTCTGATGAGCGGACGGGAAAACCCTCTTTGGATTTGCCCAAGATCTTTGGAATTCATTTATTTCTTGCAGGGGTGGCTTGCTTTGGCTTTGGGGCATTTCATGTAACGGGTTTGTATGGTCCTGGGATATGGGTATCCGATCCTTATGGACTAACTGGAAAAGTACAAGCTGTAAATCCAGCGTGGGGTGCAGAAGGTTTTGATCCTTTTGTTCCGGGGGGAATAGCTTCTCATCATATTGCTGCGGGTACATTGGGTATATTAGCGGGCTTATTCCATCTTAGTGTCCGTCCGCCTCAACGTCTATATAAAGGATTACGTATGGGCAATATTGAAACTGTACTTTCCAGTAGTATCGCTGCTGTTTTTTTTGCAGCTTTCGTAGTTGCTGGAACTATGTGGTATGGGTCAGCAACGACCCCAATCGAATTATTTGGGCCTACTCGTTATCAGTGGGATCAGGGATACTTTCAGCAAGAAATATATCGAAGAGTTAGCAATGGTTTAGCCGAAAATCTTAGTTTATCAGAAGCTTGGTCTAAAATTCCCGAAAAATTAGCCTTTTATGATTATATTGGTAATAATCCGGCAAAAGGGGGATTATTCAGAGCAGGCTCAATGGACAATGGGGATGGAATAGCTGTTGGATGGTTAGGACATCCCGTCTTTAGAGATAAAGAAGGACGTGAGCTTTTTGTACGCCGTATGCCTACTTTTTTTGAAACATTTCCGGTTGTTTTGGTAGATGAGGAGGGAATTGTTAGAGCAGACGTTCCTTTTAGAAGAGCAGAATCCAAATATAGTGTTGAACAAGTAGGTGTAACGGTGGAGTTCTATGGTGGCGAACTTAATGGAGTAAGTTATTCTGATCCTGCTAAAAAATATGCGAGGCGTTCTCAATTAGGGGAAATTTTTGAATTAGACCGGGCTACTTTGAAATCTGATGGTGTTTTTCGCAGCAGTCCAAGGGGTTGGTTCACTTTTGGTCATGCTACCTTTGCTTTGCTCTTCTTTTTCGGACACATTTGGCATGGCGCTAGAACATTGTTCCGAGATGTTTTTGCTGGTATTGATCCAGATTTGGATGCTCAAGTGGAATTTGGAACATTCCAAAAAGTGGGAGATCCAACTACAAGGAAACAGGCAGTTTGATACACATTGTTATAGTATCTTTCACCTCTCTTTTTTGATTTGACATGGGAAACATCTCCCATCCTTTCTTTGACTCTTTTTCTTTCTTTATATGGGAAATTATCCCAAATGACAAATGAATAGGTGTGGAAGTTATAATTGTAAATAAACCAGGATCGAATCTATGGAAGCATTGGTTTATACGTTCCTTTTAGTTTCGACTTTAGGGATAATTTTTTTCGCTATCTTCTTCCGAGAACCACCTAAGGTTCCACCAACTCCAACTAAAAGAATAAAATAATTTCATTTAAGTAAGAAGTCCCCCTATCTGGGAGACTTCTTACTTAAATTAGTCTCCGTGTTCTTCGAATGGATCTCTTAATTGTTGAGAGGGTTGCCCAAACGCGGTATATAAGGCATACCCAGTAAAGCTTACAAGTAAACCAGATATGGAGATGGCGACTAAAGTTGCTGTTTCCATTTTTATAGAATTTCAAGATTACAATGGATCTACGAAAAGATCGTGTATTTACAACTACAACGGAATAGTATACAAAGTCAACACCAATGATTAAATAGAATTTATGGCTACACAAACCGTTGAAGATAGTTCTAAACCTAGGCCAAAACGAACTGGTGCAGGTAGTTTACTGAAACCCTTGAATTCGGAATATGGGAAAGTCGCCCCGGGTTGGGGGACTACTCCTTTTATGGGGATCGCAATGGCTTTATTCGCTATATTCCTATCTATCATTTTAGAAATTTATAATTCTTCCGTTTTACTGGACGGAATTTTAACCAATTAGGTTTCTACTAACTAAAACTAGGAAGTCAGAGTTTTTCCATCCAAAAAAGCCTTTCTAGTTTAAGATCTACATTTCTAGATATTATGGTAGTTCGACCGCGGAATTTTTTTGTTTCGGTATCTCTGGAATATGAGTGTGTGACTTGTTAGAATTGATCCTATTGATAATACATAGAAAGGGCCTGTTATCTCTATCAAGATGATTCTAATTCGTCAGATATTATTTATTCTAGTATCTGGAACACGAAATAGATAGAGTGGATCAAAAAAAAATGGAACTATGATTCATACTCACTATTAAGACCTCGCAACCAGACTGAAAAATTCAAGTAGTTCTTAAATAAAAATAAAAAAGAAATTTTCTTCCTTCCAATTTTGTTTGCCCAAAAGACAACTTTTTTTCTCTCGATTTTGTCGAGTCATTACACTGATTCAATAAATGATTATCAAGCGGTTCTTATTCGAAGAACCCTTGCCTTTTGTTTAGCTTGAGACTAAATCATCGTGGCTCTAGTATGAATCTAAGGTTTTAATTGAACTGATTCATAGGATCTCAACAAGATAATTTCTATATTACGCATAAAAAAACAAATCCTTTATAGGGAAGAGAAAAGTCAAGAAGCCTCTAATGACCAACATAAGGGAAAGGAAGAAAGAAAGACGCGCCAACTTGAGATTTTTTGGCATTATCATCACAAAGAAGATATTCCGGATTTTTCTTATTTGATATCTTCAAGGCAAATCGACCCAATTCAGTGGCTGATGAAGTTTTGAACCTTTTTTCTAATATTCGTTGAAAATTTTTGTGTTTCTGCTTGAGCCGTACGAGATGAAATTTTCATATACGGCTCTTAGAGGGGGACTCGGGTTAGTTACCTATCTCAATAAAGTATATGATTGGTTTGAGGAACGTCTTGAGATTCAGGCAATTGCAGATGATATAACTAGTAAATATGTTCCTCCCCATGTCAACATATTTTATTGTTTAGGGGGAATTACACTTACTTGTTTTCTAGTACAAGTCGCTACCGGTTTTGCTATGACTTTTTACTACCGACCAACCGTTACAGAGGCTTTTTCCTCGGTTCAATACATAATGACCGAGGCCAACTTTGGTTGGTTAATCCGATCAGTTCATCGATGGTCAGCAAGTATGATGGTTTTAATGATGATCCTGCATGTATTTCGTGTGTATCTCACAGGGGGATTTAAAAAACCCCGCGAATTAACTTGGGTCACAGGTGTGGTTTTGGCTGTTTTGACTGCATCATTTGGTGTAACTGGTTATTCTTTGCCTTGGGATCAAATTGGCTATTGGGCAGTCAAAATTGTGACAGGTGTACCTGACGCCATTCCGGTAATAGGATCGCCTTTAGTGGAGTTATTACGCGGAAGTGCTAGTGTGGGCCAATCCACTTTGACTCGTTTTTATAGTTTACATACCTTTGTACTGCCTCTGCTTACTGCCGTATTTATGTTAATGCACTTTCCAATGATACGTAAGCAAGGTATTTCGGGTCCTTTATAGGGAAGGCATATCATAGAGAATTATAATTATCATATATCATATCGGGTAGGTTTTGGTATTTCATTGCTACAAGCATGGGTTATTGTAAAATAACACATGTCATTTGGATACTTCTCTTCAACTCCAAAGTATTTTTATACAATACAAATAGTTGAAGTTAATTTTACGAAAGAAAAAAGGCGGATTATGGGAGTGTGTGACTTGAATTATTGATTTGGCCATGCAGATAAAGAATTGGATCTGCCACATTAGAATTCACAACCAAAGGTGTCTCCGCATCCAATCAACATGTAAGTCCCCTACCTAGGAAGGATAGGCTGGTTCACTTGAGGAGAATATCTTCTATGATCATACCGCAACCATGTCATCCATGAACAGGCTCCGTAAGATCCCATAGAGTAGAAATGGAATAAGTCATGTGACATGATCCAGTTCTCTATTTATTACACTTACCTTTTTATTATAGTATGGAAATGCATTCATTTTCTTTGCATCGATTGTGATCCGCAATACTATCGGAGTAAAAGAAGGGATCTAAGGAAGAATGTAGGCTAAACTTTTTGATTTTTTATTAGTAACAAGTAAATATTTTGTTTGGAGGTAAGAAACTTGCGATATTGAGGGGATAAATACCAACTAATCAAGAGACATGAGACAATCCACAAAGCAATTGATCATGATCAAATTTGTAAGCCCACTTGGATATTGAGCATTTACCCATAAGAATAGGATTATTTTCAATGAGTAGTTGTAGGTGCAACTTCGGAAAAGAGAATCTGATAAAGCTTTTCTTGCCTAGAGTCATTGAGTCATTATAAACCTTAATTCTATTAAGGATCTTCCGCGGTCTTATTTCTTTCACTCTTGCTCGAGCCGGATGATGATAAATTCTCATGTCCGGTTCCTTTGGGGGATGGATCCTAAAGAGTTCACCTATCCCAATAACAAAGAAACCAGACTTAAATGATCCTGTATTAAGAGCTAAATTAGCTAAAGGGATGGGACATAATTATTACGGGGAACCCGCATGGCCCAACGATCTTTTATATATTTTTCCAGTAGTAATTCTAGGTACTATTGCATGTAATGTAGGTTTAGCGGTTCTCGAGCCATCAATGATTGGTGAACCGGCAGATCCGTTTGCAACTCCTCTGGAAATATTACCCGAGTGGTACTTCTTTCCCGTGTTTCAAATACTCCGTACGGTACCCAATAAGTTATTGGGCGTTCTTTTAATGGTTTCTGTGCCAACAGGCTTATTGACAGTACCTTTTCTAGAGAATGTCAATAAATTCCAAAATCCATTTCGCCGCCCAGTAGCTACGACCGTTTTTTTAATCGGTACTGTAGTAGCTCTTTGGTTAGGTATTGGAGCAACATTACCCATTGATAAATCATTAACTTTAGGTCTTTTTTAGATATTTTTTGATTCATTCAACCGTGAAGTACCATAGGTATCTAGGAAATAGTTACTTCCAAGTGAATCTTCCCTAGATACCTAAAATCCATTTTATTATGATCCATTTCGCGAAAATATAGATTGTACCAAAGATGCTAAATTGTTTTCTTTTTATTCTAACTCGAAAAAGAAGAAGAAAAAAAATTGCAATGGATTTAAAACGAGAGTTTATTCTTAAGTAAATCAATTGGGAGATGCTTCTCTAGAGTGTCCCATATATGTTTTCTATCTTCCATACGAAAACTGTCAATTCTCAGAAGATCTTCTTCAGTCTTACTCAAAAGGTCCAATAGTGTATGTATATTGGCCCTTTTTAGACAATTATACGTTCTAGAAGTCAATTCTAATTGATCAATAAAAATACAATTCAATGGAATTCCTTTTTTGTTTTTCTTTAGATTAGTTAATCTTTTTTGAAAAGTAAAAAGGGGTGGAGTAAACCTGTTTTTATTTTCTTCGAAACTAGCGCCCTCTTCCTCCGCGTGTAGAAAAGGAAGAAATAAATCAATCAAATTACGAGAAGCCTCATAAAGTGCTTCCTTAGGGGTTAAACTTCCATTAGTCCATATTTCTAGAAAAAGTATCTCGTGTTTTTCATTTCCATTCCCACAAGAAAAAATACTATAATTCACATTTCGAACAGGCATGGATACAGCATCTATAGGATAACTTCCATCTTGATAGTTCTTTCTGAGTTCTGTCTGATATCCACGATCTCTCTTGATCTGTAAATCAATACAGAAATCAATGGGCTCTGTCAAGTTAGCTATAGGTTGTGCCGTATCAACGATTTCTACGGAAGGCGGTAAGATGATATCTTGAGCAGTTATGTATCTAGGACCTTTGACGCAAATGGATGCGTCTCTAACTCCATAGAGATTACTTCTCAATACAATTTCTTTCAAATTTAGTAAAATTTCTTGTACGGATTCTTCAATACCTGCTATTGTAGAATACTCGTGCGGCACGCTCCCAAATTTTGCACGTGTGATACATGTTCCTTCTATTTCTCCAAGTAAAGCTCTTCGCAAGGCAATACCGACGGTGTCCGCTTGACCTTTTCTAAGCGGGGACAGAATGAAACGACCATAATAAAGGCGCTTACTATCTACTCTTGATTCAACACACTTCCACTGTAGTGTTTGAGTGGATCCTGCTACCTCCTCTCGAACCATAATAGACTAGTATTATTATTTTATCATTGAATCGTTTATTTCTCTTGAAATGAAAGTTGAAAGCGGGTTAATTCTTTTACAGACGTCTTTTTTTAGGCGGTCGACATCCATTATGCGGCATAGGTGTTACATCGCGTATACAACTTAATCGCACACCACTTTTAGCAATGGCTCGTAATGCGGCATCTCTTCCACTACCAGCGCCCTTTACCATAACTTCTGCTCGTTGCAAACCTACTGTACGAATAGCATCTACTGCTGTTCTTTGACCAGCATAGGGTGATGCTTTTCTTGAGCTTTTGAATCCACAAGTACCGGCCGAGGACCAAAAAACCACCCGACCTTGTGGGTCTGTAACAGTTATAATGGTATTGTTGAAACTAGCTTGAACATGAATAACCCCTTTTGTTATTCTACGTGCACTCTTCCGTAAACTAAAACGTGCATTCCTACGTAAACCAATACGCACTTTCTTACGTGAACCAATTTTTGGTATAGCTTTTGCCATATTTTATTATCTCATAAATATGAGTTAGAAATAAAAAAAAGAAAAAAAGATACAAAGATATCCGTTTCAGGGTAAAATAAACCCTTTACTTTAATTATTTTAAATGAAATTATTTTATTTGGAATTGGAACATTTCCGCGGGTACTTTTTTTTACTTTTTAGAAAGTAAAGTTCTTTTTCGAAAGATTACCCCTGTCTTTGTTTATGCTTCGGATTAGAGCAAATGACTCTAATTCGTCCACGCCTACGAATCAGTCGACATTTTGTACAAATTTTACGAACGGAAGCTCTTATTTTCATATTTCCGTATCCTTTTTTAAACTATGAATCTAATCTTTTGGAAAAAATAAGTCTCTTCGCTTGAATTTTAGAACTTAGAATTTATTACCCTAGAAAAAAAAAGAAAAACCTAATCCTTTGAATCTTTGGTATCCTTCAAATCTTCGCTATCCTTCAAATCTTCGCTATCCTTCGAGTCTTCGATACGCTTCGAATCCTTATGGGGAAGTCTATAAATTATACGTCCCTTGCTTGAATCATAACGACTTACTTCAATTTTGACCCTATCCCCCATCAGTATTCGTATAGAACTAGACCGTATCTTTCCTGAAATATAGCCTAGGATGATGGTGTCATTCTCTAGCCGAACGCGGAACATTCCATTGGGTAGGGCTTCCGTAACTAAACCTTCGAAAGTTACTTTTGCTTCTCTCGGGTTTTTTTTTTCTCTCCTATTTTTTTTTTCTGTCATATTTTTTTTCTCCTATTTTTCTATTTTTATTTTAAAAATAGGAAGGGCGAGATAGAATTCGAGCACTATAGGCGGGGCGATTACCATATATAACATAAGACTTCTCCCCCAATTCTGTTTAGTCGAGCTTCTCGATCTGTCATTATTCCTCGAGAAGTAGAAAGAATAGCAATTCCCATTCCACCCAAAACTTTAGGAATTCCTTGATAGTTGGTATAAATTCGTAAGCCGGGTCGGCTGATACGCTTTAAAAAGGTTCTTGTTCTATATATTCCTTTTATAGTCTTTCTCTTTTGATGTCGCAAAGTTGAAACCAAGAAATATCTGTTACGTTCCTGATGTTTCCGAACACTTTCAATAAAACCCTCTCGTAGAAGTATTTTAACAATGTTTTCGGTAATATTTGTAGATACTACTCGAACTGTTCCTTTTTTATTCATGTCCGCATTTCTTATAGAGGTTAGTAAATCAGCAATAGTGTCCTTGCCCATAAGACTCTAATTCTAGGTTCCTCCTAATTTTTCTATAATCAACATGTTTTCTTTTTTTTTTTTTCATTTTGGATTTTAAAACATATACGTAAAACACAATCTACTAAATTAATTCTTTGGTCTCAATTTCGCCTACTAGTATTTATAATACTTCAGGAGCTAATGAAACTATTTTGGTAAAATTCAATTCTCTCAATTCCTCGGCAATCGCGCCAAAAACTCGAGTTCCTTTTGGATTGCCTTTTTGATCAATTATAACCGCAGCATTGTCATCATAGCGGATTATTATACCGTCTTCGCATTTGAACTCTTTACATGTACGTACAATTACAGCTCGAATTACTTCGGATCTTTCTAGAGGCATTTGGGGCAATGCGTCTTTGATTACAGCAACAATAACATCACCAATACGAGCATATCGCTGATTACCAGCAGCTCCTATGACTCGAATACACATCAATTTTCGAGCTCCACTATTATCTGCTACATTTAAAAGGGTCTGAGGTTGAATCATATTATTTTGATTTCAATTTGTTATTTCAATGCAAAAGGATGAAAGAAATATTGTCTTTCCAGAAAGAAAAACCGAGCATTTTTTTTTATCTTCCATACCCCTTTTAGGGTTCTATATCTCTAATCGAATAAATTGACTTCGTATGGGCATTTTACTGGCAGCTATGGAGATAGCTGCTCTAGCTACAGTTTCAGATACTCCCCCCATTTCATAAAGTATACGACCAGGTTTAACAACGGATACCCAATATTCGGGGGACCCCTTTCCCGAGCCCATACGTGTTTCCGTGGGTCTTAGTGTAACCGGTTTGTCGGGAAATATACGTACCCATATTTTTCCACCACGACGTGCATATCGTGTTATTGCTCTTCGTCCTGCTTCTATCTGTCTCGCCGTGATCCAAGCGGGTTCAAGTGCTTGAAGAGCATATCTACCAAAACAAATACGATTGCCTCGGCAGGATTTTCCTTTCATTCTTCCTCTATGTTGTTTGCGAAATCTGGTTCTTTTGGGGTTATAGTCGATGGTTCTCTTTCTTAGTTCCATCTCTACTGCAAAACTGGACATGAGAGTTTCTTCTCATCCAGCTCCTCGCGAATGGAATCAGAAAGCATGTAAATTTCTCTAATTCATAATATTCCAAAATATTACGGTACGGATAGATACACATTAATAGATAATAGAAAAAGTTCGGTTTTTTTTATATTGAATTTGTTAAAACAGAAAAATATAATATATAGTCAAAAAAGAAGATCTAGAATATATCCAGATGTGTGTGTATATTTATCTAAATTCTATATTTATAGATAATGTAATCCTTCTTAAAAAAATCCTTATTTTTACTCTTATTGAATCGCGGTAAAGTATTCTAATTCAATAAGAATTTCGCGGGCGAATATTTACTCTTTCCTGTCTTATTTGTTAATTTATAAACTTACCAAATAAGACAATTTTTTTGGTTTGTTCCGCCATCCCACCCAATGAAGTGTTAGGATTCTTTTCAATAAAATCCTATGGAATCATAGGTTCTGTCGTTCCCACTGCTTCTCCTTGAATGGTTAGGTCTGAATCCCGCAACGGAGCTTCCAAAAAATTTCTTTCCGAGTTAATTTTCTCAGTTTTATTAACCCGGGCGGCTCTTTATTATTGCTTTAAATTTGTAGTTCTTGTTTCAAGTTACAATTTTTAATTCTCTATTATTTTTATTATATTGATGCTTTATCACATTGCCTTTTATGATGTAATTCATAGACCATACATAGTGGAATCCTATATCTTATTTATTTCCTCTTCCTTCTTTCTATCATCCCTCCCTTTATCCACATCCCTTTAGTTTTGCTTCACAACCTAGAATCCCTTTTCTTTTTTAGAGAAAAAATTGCAGTTGCTACAACTATATGACACATCTACTCATTTATGTTATGATAGAGGTATTTATTCATATAGTGACTGTTTCTTAGTTAGGATCTCGACAATACGAAGCAATAGGTTGGTTGGTTATTAGTTAATTTTCTATAATTACTAAGTTTTTTTCTTAAAAAAAAGAAAAAAATAACGAGTCACACACTAAGCATAGCAATTATATTAAATGATTTATCAATTTTCATTAAATCTTATAGAAAGAGGTATAATTTCTTCTTTTGCAGGGATTTCAGGAAAAAAGTCTCTTGTCATTTTTTATTCTATCAATGGACAGAATCCGAAGACAAGATTACTTATTCTTCGTCTACGAATATCCAAATTTTTACACCTAATACTCCATAGATAGTCCGAATTGGATAGCAGCAATAATCAATTTTAGCGCGAATTGTTTGGAGGGGAAGTCTACCCTTTTTAATAGATTCGGCGCGTGCAATTTCTTTTCCTCCGAGACGACCCGCAATTTTTACTTTTACTCCCCTTATATCTGCTTTTTTAGTTAATTCAATGGCTTTTTTCATTGCCTTTCGGAATGAAACTCTATTTTTTAATTGGAAAGCTATATATTCTGCAAGAATGTTAGGCTGTCTATAAGGTTCTTTAACTTTTTCGATAGAAATATTAAATCTCTGGTTTACAGAGTTAATTTCCTTTTGTAGATCTTTCTCTAATTCTTCGATTGCTCCTTTTTTCTTTAATAAATTTGGGAATCCAATATGGATTATGACGTGGATCGTATCGATTTCTTTTTGGATTTCTATATGTGTAATTACTTCGGAACTTGAACCTGAGTCCATTTTTCTATTATGTGTAATTACTTCGGAACTTGAGTCTGATTCTATTTTTCTATTCGAGCCCTTTTTCCTATTCTTTTGTATATAGTTCTTGATACAATCCCTTATTTTTTTATCTTCCTGTAGACCTTCAGAATAATTTTTTGGTTGTGCGAACCAAAAGGAATGGTGTTTTTGGGTTGTACCAAGTCTGAAACCGAGTGGATTTATTTTTTGTCCCATATTTTTCTATTCTATATTTTTTTTACTGGGAATCGAAATCTTAGATGGATCTAAAGGTTATTTAGATTTCTTTACTATATTTAGTACAATTGTTATATGACACATGCTTTTTTTTATGGGGAAACTACGTCCTCGAGCTCGAGGTCTGAATTTCTTCATAATAGTACTCCTACTGACTTCGGCTTTAGTAATAAATAAATTCGCTTTGTCGAAATCCCTATAATGAGTAGCATTTGCGGCTGCCGAATAAACCAACTTTAAGATGGGATAAGATGCTCGATAGGGCATGAGGTTCAGTATCATAACAGTTTCCTCGTAGTAACGCCAGCGAATCTCGTCAAGAACTCTTTGTGCTTTGAAAACAGACATAGGGATACGTTTTTGTGCTTTGAAAACTCTCTCGAACTTAAGTAGACGATCGGTTGGAACTTTCCTTGCGAGTTTCCTTAGCCCACTTTTCTTCTTCTTTATCCTAGGGATATACTTTACTAGTTTGAAACTTGTCATAAATAAGGTTATTCCCCGCCTACCTTTACTTTATTTTGAATCTTTTTTTCTTCTTAATCTTTCTATTCAGAATTCAGTTAACGACGAGATTTAGTATCCTTTCTTGCATTTTCATAACTCGTGAAATGCCGAGTAGGCACGAATTCCCCCAATTTGCGACCTACCATAGGATTTGTTATGTAAATAGGTATATGTTCCTTTCCATTATGAATCGCGATTGTATGGCCAACCATTGTGGGTAGAATGCTAGATGCCCGGGACCACGTTACTATTGTTTCTTTCTCCTCCTTCATATTGACCTTTTCTATCTTTGCCAATAAATGATGAGCTACAAAAGGATTCGTTTTTTTTCGTGTCACAGCTGATTACTCCTTTTTTCCTTTTTAAAGAGTGGCATTCTATGTCCAATATCTCGATCGAAGTACGGAGGTCAGAATAAATAGAATAATGATCAATGGAAAAAAGAAAAAAATCCTTTAGCTGGATAAGGGGCGGATGTAGCCAAGTGGATCAAGGCAGTGGATTGTGAATCCACCATGCGCGGGTTCAATTCCCGTCGTTCGCCCATCGCATTATTGCAAATTCCAAAAATGCAATTTTCCATATTCCTAGTTACGTATTTACTTACGGCGACGAAGAATAAAACTATCGCTATATTTTTTCCTTTTCCTAGTTCTTCTTCCAAGCGCAGGATAACCCCAAGGGGTTGTGGGTTTTTTTCTACCAATGGGAGCTTTCCCTTCACCGCCCCCATGGGGGTGGTCCACAGGGTTCATAACTACCCCTCTTACTACGGGGCGTTTACCTAGCCAACACTTAGATCCGGCTCTACCCAAACTTTTTTGGTTCACCCCAACATTACCCACTTGTCCGACTGTTGCTAAGCAGTTTTGGGATACTAAACGGACCTCCCCAGATGGTAATCTTAAAGTGGCCGATTTACCCTCTTTTGCAATGAGTTTCGCTACAGCACCTGCTGCTCTAGCTAATTGCCCACCCCTTCCACGTGTGATTTCTATGTTATGCATGGCCGTGCCTAAGGGCATATCGGTTGAAGTAGATTCTTCTTTTCTCTCAAAAAACCCCTTCCCAAACTGTACAAGCTTCTTCCAAAGCATACGGCTTTCTAGATGTATATGACGATCTCTAGACAGATGGATCTTATATGAATCATATGATGAAGTACCACATGAGTGGATATATAGGAAAGGAATCCAAATCTGCCGAATCGCTCATGTTATGATCTTCTACATCCTAGGTCTCTGCGTTCCGTCATCTGGCTTATGTTCTTCATGTAGCATTCAGATCGAATGACTCTATGAAATTACGTCGATACTTCCACATATTATGGGTAACGTAGGAGACATCCCTATTTTCCCCCGGGGGTCTTAATTACCACTGCTTAGCTTTCAATTTGCCTCTGACCATCAAATTAAATGTGAATAACCCGTCCTCCTCTCTTTGAAACAAGGGGCGCTTCCGGTTCTGTGCGTGCTTCAAACAATTTTGTCTTCTCCATATTACCATATCTCTAGAGCCAATAATTTTCTATGAGGAACTACTGAACTCAATCACTTGCTGCCGTTACTCAACAGTTTTCTGTTGAGGTCTATCCCGTAGAGGTAGTCAAATTGGATCAGTGATCGATTTCTAGGTTTCGTCGTAAACCTAATTGGTTACTTCCAATTACGTAAATCAATAGTTCAAACCGCACTCAAAGGTAGGGCATTTCCCATTGATATAGGAACTTTTGTACCAGAAACAATAGTATCTCCAATTATAGCCCCTCTGGGATGTAAAATATATCTCTTCTCACCATCCCCATAGTGTATGAGACAAATGTATGCATTTCGATTAGGGTCGTATTCTATGGTTACGATTCTACCAGATATGTCTTTTTGATTCCGTCGAAAATCTATTTTACGGTATAGGCGCTTATGACCTCCCCCTCTATGCCTTGCGGTAATGATTCCTCTGGAATTACGACCTTTACCACAACGGTGCCGTCCATGGATCAAATTATTTCGTGGATTGGATTTCACTTGCCTGTCTACGGTTCCCTTGCGTGTGCTCGGGATAGGTGTTTTGTATAAATGTTTCGCCGTATTATTAAGTATTCTCCTTTAGTTTTTTTCTCTATCTAGAAGTGGAATAGAATAACCCGGTTGAAGGGTAATGATCATACGTCTGTAATGCATTGTATGGCCCAGAATAGGTCCTATTCTTCTACCTTTTCCAGGTAGTCGATGGCTATTCACAGCTACCACCTTAACACCAAAGAAGAGTTCGACCCAATGCTTTATTTCTGTCTTAGTGAATCCCGATTCGACATTAAAAGTATATTGATTCTTTCCCAATAAACGAAGACTTTTTTCTGTAAATACTGCGTATTTGATTCCATCCATAAATCGACTTTCCCTCCTATGCTCTGAGTTCCAGTATCGATAAGAATTCGAGTTCTTATTGTTCTTATGTTATGGTATGAATATACCATACCAATTCGTTATGTATGGATGATGGATGAGATTCCATGGATAGAGAGCCAGTTCCAATAGACTTATGGAATGTTCCCGTTCGTGTGCATCCAGCAGGAATT
>NW_028260540.1:7500-25000 GCF_056163025.1 Triticum urartu
ACGTGGCTACGAACCACGGTGTCGGGGGTTCGAATCCCTCCTCGCCCACAGCCTTCCAAAGGGGGAAGGGCCTTTACTTTCCCCCTGAGGGTAGGAAAATCATGATCGGGATAGCGGACGTAAAGCTATTGAACTTAGGTATGCTCTTTCCTTTTGTCGAAGTGGAATCGTAGAACAGAATGTGATACGATGAGATAGAATGCAATAGAAATAGAAACAAGGATAGCGAACGGGTTACCTACTCCTAAGGGTCAAAGCAAGCCCTTTAATTCAATTCTTTATTCTTACATTAAAATTCTTACATTAAAGAATGAATAAAATCTCCCCAAGTAGGATTCGAACCTACGACCAGTCAGTTAACAGCCGACCGCTCTACCACTGAGCTACTGAGGAACAAGGGGGGATTCGACCTCCTAGAGTTCAACTCCCGCTCTCAACCCATGAACAATATGAGTCCGAAGCTTCTTTCGTAACTCCCATAATTTCTTCGTAGTGGCTCCGTTCCATGCCTCATTTCATAGGGAAGCCCAAAGTGGCTCTATTTCATTCTATTTCACTTCCTAGCACTTCCTATCATTTAATATCCATCCCTTTGGTCTTATTGACATAAGAGATGTCATTTATAGTCTATCTCTTTCTATATATGGAAAGTCAAGAAATTCTCATCGAAACATCGAGAAATTGTGCATATAGAAAACTCTAAAGAAAGAAAAAAAGGAGACCCATGCCATGATTTTCAAATCTTTTCTATTTAGTAGTCTAAGTTTCTCGATGAGGATAATTAATTCGGTCGTTGTGGTCGGACTCTATTATGGATTTCTGACTACATTCTCCATAGGTCCCTCTTAGATCTTCTTTCTCCAATCTTGGATTAGGGAAGAAGGAGATATTCGCGACTACTGGCGATTTCATTATGGGGCAGCTCATGATCTTCATATCGATCTATTATCCACCTCTGTATCTATTCTTTCTTAGCTAAACAGGTGGAAGATCTATCCAATTTGGTTATATTATATCATGGACTCGAAAAACGGATCTGAATTTGACTGAAATGCACGATCTTCACAGGTATCACTTTTCACGATACCTAAAAGGTGGAATAGCGATTTTCGAACCATTTCCTATAAGAGAATGGTTTCCATTACTTTGAGAAATGGATTCTTATATCAAACTATAGCTATTGCATTAAAGAAGAAAAGAAACTAATAGAAGTCGAAGACGCGGAATGATAGTGAATAGAGAGAAAGATTCTTCTGATTTTCTTGTTTCTATCTACTAGACGCCGTAGAGAATTGAGAATTTTCATGTCTTTCAATTCTCGTACTCGTAATTGGAAAGTTATGGAAGGAGACCCATCATTTTGCAATGAAAACAACATATAAAACTCTGGACAATTTCGAAATCAGGCCAAGCGTCTTAATACATATGCAAAAAAATTCATTATTGGCCCACCATTGATTAGAAGATTTAGCTTGTATGAATCGCTATTGGTTTGATACGAATAATGACAATCGTTTCAGTATGTTAAGGATACAGATGTATCCACAATTCATTTAGAGTTACTTAATAGTCTATTTCTTATACCATATCTCTATCCCGTGAAATTCTCGAGCCAAAAGATGGATGCATATGCTGTGTTTCATTTTGCTAAATGATATCAATTAAATGGTGTATCAATTCCATAAATTGCATATAGCAATAAATAAATCAGCAAAATTCTTTCTAATATTTTAGATAGAAGAAACATTTCTTCTATCTAAAATATTAGAAAGAATGTACCCTTCTATCCAAATCCAATTTGCATCGATAAAATAAATCCAAATTCCAGTAGTAGATGAATAATTGCAAATTTGTGTGTGTACGAGATTAGAATAACTTCAAAATAACTGACATAATTTTGTATTTTTCCTGATCAGAAAAATACATGAAAAAGAAAGGAGGTAGAAAAATTTTTGGATTTATGGTTAAAGAAGAAAAAGAAGAAAACAGGGGTTCTGTTGAATTTCAAGTATTCAGTTTCACCAATAAGATACGGAGACTTGCTTCACATTTGGAATTACACAAAAAAGATTTTTCATCGGAAAGAGGTCTACGAAGACTTTTGGGAAAACGTCGACGTTTGCTGGCTTATTTGGCAAAGAAAAATAGAGTACGTTATAAGAAATTAATCGGTCAGTTGAATATTCGGGAGCAGTAATTTAATCGTTCAAATTTTTTTCTTGTTTTATTATTTTTTTAGTAGTCTTATAGTAGTCTTAGATTTTTCATTTTGATGAGCCTCGCTTTGAGGAATTCATGGAATAATCCATTTTCATGGAATAATGAATTAAGGAAGAAAGGATATGAGTCTACCGCTTACAAGAAAAGATCTCATGATAGTCAATATGGGCCCTCAACACCCATCAATGCATGGTGTTCTTCGACTGATCGTTACTCTCGATGGTGAGGATGTTATTGATTGTGAACCCATATTAGGGTATTTACACAGAGGAATGGAAAAAATCGCGGAAAACCGAACTATTATACAATACTTACCTTATGTAACAAGGTGGGATTATTTAGCTACTATGTTTACAGAAGCAATAACAGTAAATGCACCAGAATTCTTGGAGAATATTCAAATACCACAAAGAGCCAGCTATATTAGGGTAATTATGTTAGAATTAAGCCGGATAGCTTCTCACTTGCTATGGCTTGGACCTTTTATGGCGGATCTCGGCGCACAGACTCCTTTTTTCTATATTTTTAGAGAGAGAGAATTAATATATGATCTATTTGAAGCTGCTACAGGTATGCGAATGATGCACAATTACTTTCGCATCGGAGGAGTAGCCGCCGATCTACCTTATGGATGGATCGATAAATGTTTAGATTTCTGTGATTATTTTTTACGCGGAGTTGTTGAATATCAACAACTTATTACACAGAATCCAATTTTTTTAGAGCGAGTTGAAGGAGTAGGTTTTATTAGCGGAGAAGAAGCAGTAAATTGGGGCTTATCGGGACCGATGTTACGAGCTTCTGGAATACAATGGGATCTTCGTAAAGTAGATCCTTATGAGTCTTACAACCAATTTGATTGGAAAGTCCAATGGCAAAAAGAAGGGGATTCGTTAGCTCGCTATTTAGTACGAATTGGTGAAATGAGGGAATCCATCAAAATAATTCAACAAGCTGTAGAAAAAATTCCTGGAGGACCTTATGAAAATTTAGAAGTCCGACGCTTTAAGAAAGAAAATAATTCTGAATGGAATGATTTTGAGTATAAATTTCTTGGTAAAAAACCTTCGCCCAATTTTGAATTGTCAAGACAAGAGCTTTATGTAAGAGTAGAAGCCCCAAAAGGTGAATTAGGGATTTATCTAGTAGGAGATGATAGCCTTTTCCCCTGGAGATGGAAAATCCGTCCACCCGGGTTTATTAATTTGCAAATTCTTCCTCAGCTAGTTAAAAAAATGAAATTGGCTGATATCATGACGATATTAGGTAGTATAGATATCATTATGGGGGAAGTTGATCGTTGAAATGATAATAGATAGGGTAGAGGTAGAAACTATCAATTCTTTTTCGAAATTGGAATTATTAAAAGAAGTCTATGGACTGATATCGATTCTACCCATTTTGACCCTCCTTTTGGGAATAACAATAGAGGTACTCGTAATTGTGTGGTTAGAAAGAGAAATATCTGCGTCGATACAACAACGTATTGGTCCTGAATATGCTGGCCCCCTGGGCCTGCTTCAAGCTATAGCAGATGGGACTAAGCTACTTTTTAAAGAAGATATTCTGCCATCCCGAGGAGATATTTCTTTATTTAGCATTGGACCCTCTATAGCAGTCATATCAGTTTTATTAAGTTTTTTAGTTATCCCTTTGGGATATCATTTTGTTTTAGCCGATCTTAGTATTGGTGTTTTTTTATGGATTGCCATTTCAAGTATAGCTCCTATTGGTCTTCTTATGGCAGGATATAGCTCAAATAATAAATATTCTTTTTCAGGCGGTCTACGAGCTGCTGCTCAATCCATTAGTTATGAAATACCATTAACTTTTTGTGTGCTAGCAATATCTCTACGTGTGATTCGTTAAAATAGATCTTTTTCCTATAAAATCCATTAACTATTTATATTCCTTTTCTTATTTAGTATTTGGGTTGGTAAGTTAAACTAGATAGCTATATGAGTGAAACAAAACAGCTTATAAATTTGTAGTAAAAAGAAAAAATCTCATTTCCTACGTACAAGAAAAAATGTGGAAGTAAACATAAGCAGTGTAAACTCTTTATCCCAAGGTTGATATTTTTTAATTAGTCATCATATCTTGAAGCGGCCAAGAATAAAGGATTCACGATATGGAATTCCATTACTAGAATACTCCTAGTTATTACTATAACTTAATAATCCATAAGAAGAATCCACCAAAAGTTAGTGAAGGGTTAGGAACACTAAAGTACATAAAGGATTAGTAATGGAAAATCTAAAACATTAGAGATTTTTGCCCATAAAAGGAATCATAATAAGGACTTGCAATTTGTAGAAATTATCAAGTAGTACTTTCTTCGGATTCCGATCCAGAGTATGTTCCCATTCACTTGTTAAGGAAATGGCTATCAAGAACGAATTAACCCTTTATCCATTTTTTCTTTTTAAATACCCCCTCCCTGGGGAAAGAAGAATAGTAAAAAAGATATGGAGTGCACTAGAAAAAATTTTCATTATTTCCTTCCTCTATCCATATTCATGCAGAATTGCTCATGAACTAATACCCAACTCTTTCCATTTATTAATTGAATTCCTATAACAAGTAACAAGTGTTTTATTCCAAGATTAAGTTATTACTGAACAAAGAAAAATTTTCATTATATTATAAAGGATGAGATCAATTCGGAAGCGCTTTTTCTTATTCTAGCAGACGGAATTCCTTTGGTCTAATTTAGGACTTTCAAATCTATTTTATTTTATCTAATTCTATCTACGCCCCCGGGGCTAGGAACAAAACAGTCCTTTCCTTTTTCTGATCATAGAGAAGCCGTATGAAGCTAAGGTTTCATGTACGGTTTTGAAATAGCGGTGGGAACTGTGATGTTATCACCGACTATGATTATCTAACAGTTCAAGTACAGTTGATATAGTTGAAGCACAGTCAAAATACGGTTTTTTTGGATGGAATATTTGGCGTCAGCCTATAGGTTTTCTGGTTTTTTTAATTTCTTCTTTGGCAGAATGTGAAAGATTACCCTTTGATTTACCAGAAGCGGAGGAAGAATTAGTAGCAGGTTACCAAACTGAATATTCCGGTATCAAATATGGTTTATTTTATCTTGTTTCTTACCTAAATTTATTAGTTTCTTCTTTATTTGTAACAGTTCTCTACTTGGGCGGGTGGAATTTATCTATTCCCTATATATCCTTTTTTGATTTTTTCCAAATGAATAAAGCAGTTGGAATTTTGGAAATGACAATGGGTATATTTATTACATTAACTAAAGCTTATTTATTTCTCTTCATTTCTATCACAATAAGATGGACTTTACCGAGGATGAGAATGGATCAGTTATTAAATCTTGGATGGAAATTTCTTTTACCTATTTCCCTGGGCAATCTCTTATTAACAACCTCTTCTCAACTTGTTTCACTATAAATAAGATAATACAATAATAGTAAGAATATTTTCAACACAAAAGCTCTCTCAAACAAGAGAAAGAAACATATCTTTTTCATAGATATTTAGAATGAATATGTTCCCTATGGTAACTGGGTTCATGAGTTATGGTCAACAAACAATACGTGCTACAAGGTACATAGGTCAAAGTTTCATAACTACCTTATCCCACACAAATCGTTTACCTATAACGATTCACTACCCTTATGAAAAATCAATTACACCAGAGCGTTTCCGAGGGCGAATCCACTTTGAATTTGATAAATGTATTGCTTGTGAAGTATGTGTTCGCGTATGTCCGATAGATTTACCCGTTGTGGATTGGAGATTTGAAAAGGATATTAAAAGAAAACAATTGCTTAATTATAGTATTGATTTCGGAGTTTGTATATTTTGTGGCAATTGTGTTGAGTACTGTCCAACAAGCTGTTTATCAATGACTGAAGAATATGAACTTTCTACCTATGATCGTCATGAATTGAATTACAATCAAATTGCTTTAAGTCGGTTACCAATCTCCATAATGGGAGATTACACAATTCAAACAATTAGGAATTCGTCTGAAAGTAAAATAAACAAAGAAAAATCTTCGAATTCAAGAACGATTACTGATTACTAAACTTTGATTTTGTCTTTCTGTTATAAAAATCTAATAATTCTTTATTAAACTTTAAAATTAAACTATAAAGAAAAACGAAAAACTACTGCTTATTGGAAATTATTTCTTATTTTAAATCAGACTAGATTTTCGTGATATAATATAATTTATAACTATAAGTTTATACACAAAAAAATACCCTAATCCTTTTTTCCTTCCTTGAATCCTTTAGTTTTAGTCAGTTCATGAAAAATTTTATACTATTAATTTCTTTTTATCCATAATGGATTTACCTGGACCAATACATGAGATTCTTATGCTATTTGGGGGATTTGTTCTTCTACTAGGGGGTCTAGGAGTAGTATTACTTACCAACCCCATTTATTCTGCCTTTTCGCTGGGATTAGTTCTTGTTTGTATATCCTTATTCTATTTTTTATTAAATTCCTACTTTGTAGCTGTCGCACAACTTCTTATTTATGTGGGAGCCATAAATGTCTTGATCATATTCGCTGTAATGTTCGTAAATGGCTCAGAATGGTCTAAAGATAAGAATTATTGGACTATTGGAGATGGGTTCACTTCACTCGTTTGTATAACTATTGTTTTTTCACTAATGACTACTATCCCAGATACGTCGTGGTATGGAATTCTTTGGACTACAAGATCAAACCAAATAGTAGAACAGGGTCTCATAAATAATGTTCAACAAATTGGAATTCATTTAGCAACCGATTTTTATCTTCCGTTTGAACTCATTTCCATAATTCTTCTAGTTTCTTTAATAGGTGCAATTACTATGGCTCGGCAATAAGAAAACTTAGAAAAAGTACAAATTATAAGAATTGCAAATCTAAAATAAATAACTAAAGAATCACAATTTTGATTTAGTAAAATCCATCTACTGCCAACAAATACCTCCTTTTTTTTTTTTTTTTTTTTCTTTTGTTGTGTAATTGTTCTATTGTAATTAATTGAATCGGTTCAATTCTTGCCCTCATATTGAAATGAATCGAGATTGATAAGGAGTTAGTTAATGATGTTTGAGCATGTACTTTTTTTGAGTGTCTATTTATTTTCGATTGGTATCTATGGATTGATCACAAGCCGAAACATGGTTAGAGCTCTAATATGTCTTGAACTTATACTGAATTCAATTAATCTAAATCTCGTAACATTTTCTGATCTATTTGATAGTCGCCAATTAAAAGGAGATATTTTCGCAATTTTTGTTATAGCCCTTGCAGCTGCTGAAGCCGCTATTGGACTATCCATTCTTTCTTCCATCCATCGTAATAGGAAATCCACTCGTATCAATCAATCTAATTTATTGAATAATTAGACTTTTGAATAATTAGACATAGAATCCTCTAAACAAAGGCGCACATATTAAAATAAATAGAAATCAATACTATTTTCTTAGTATTATTTGAGAATATCCATTTTTTTTAGTAGATTATTGCATAGTATTCTTTTTCACTTAAATGAATTTTTGTATTTGTAATTCATTGATATTGCAATTTGAATATTGCAATAATTTATATTGAAAAGACGATAGCCAATTTATTGGCTAATTCGAATTCGTCTGTACAATTCGTAAAATTCTTTCTTATTTCTTATTTATTGTTGAAATCCAAAATTAAAGTCTCTTGGCTCTCTTCACGCTTTCTCACAAACAGATTAAAAAATAGATTTTTTTTTTTGAAGTTTGGATAAACCATTGCTTCGTCTGGTGTCTACAATACATATGACTCATTATAGTACTAATTTCATTTTTACCAGATCGAAAAATTTTATGTTGAAAAGAAAAATTTATAGATCCAATGTCACATTCCGTAAAAATTTACGATACATGTATAGGATGCACTCAATGTGTACGAGCTTGTCCAACAGATGTATTAGAAATGATACCCTGGGATGGATGTAAAGCCAAGCAAATTGCTTCCGCGCCGAGAACCGAAGATTGTGTGGGTTGTAAGAGATGTGAATCTGCCTGCCCGACAGATTTTTTAAGTGTCCGCGTTTATTTAGGGCCTGAAACAACACGTAGCATGGCTCTATCTTATTGATACGTTACAAAAAACTTCACTCGAATCGTCTGATTCCTCTTTACCGAAGAAGCCTGTGCTCGAAATAATCGAGCACGGGCTTTTCTGGTCAAAACGTATCTTGTCTTTATCACTTTATCATGAGTTATTTTCCTTGGTTAACAATACTTGTTGTTTTGCCGATATTTGCAGGTTCATTAATTTTCTTTTTACCTCATAAGGGAAACAAAGTCGTTAGGTGGTATACTATATCTATTTGTTTATTAGAATTCCTTCTAATGACTTATGCGTTCTGTTATCATTTCCAACTGGAGGATCCCTTAATCCAATTAAAGGAGGATTATAAATGGATAGATGTCTTCGATTTCCACTGGAGATTGGGAATCGATGGACTTTCATTAGGATCTATTTTATTGACAGGATTTATCACTACTTTAGCTACTTTAGCAGCTTGGCCAATTACACGGAATTCGCGATTATTCTATTTCCTGATGCTCGCAATGTATAGTGGTCAAATAGGATTATTTTCTTCGCGAGACCTTTTACTTTTTTTTATCATGTGGGAGTTAGAATTAATTCCTGTTTACTTACTTTTATCCATGTGGGGGGGGAAGAGGCGTCTATATTCAGCTACAAAGTTTATTTTGTATACTGCAGGCGGTTCCATTTTTTTCTTAATCGGAGTTCTGGGTATGGGCTTATATGGTTCCAACGAACCAGGATTAGATTTGGAAAGATTAATTAATCAATCATACCCTGCAACCTTGGAAATACTTTTATATTTTGGCTTCCTTATTGCTTATGCTGTCAAATTGCCGATTATACCCCTACATACGTGGTTACCAGATACCCATGGGGAAGCACATTATAGTACATGTATGCTTTTAGCGGGAATATTATTAAAGATGGGAGCATATGGATTGATTCGGATCAACATGGAATTGTTACCTCATGCTCATTATCTATTTTCGCCCTGGTTAGTAATAATAGGAGCGATCCAAATAATCTATGCAGCTTCAACTTCTCTTGGTCAACGAAATTTCAAAAAAAGAATAGCTTATTCCTCTGTATCTCACATGGGTTTCATAATTATAGGAATTGGTTCCATAACCAACATTGGACTCAATGGAGCTATTTTACAAATATTATCCCATGGATTTATTGGTGCTACACTTTTTTTCTTGGCAGGAACCGCTTCTGATAGAATGCGTCTTGTTTATCTCGAAGAACTGGGGGGAATATCTATCCCAATGCCTAAAATTTTTACCATGTTTAGTAGCTTTTCAATGGCTTCTCTTGCCTTACCAGGAATGAGTGGTTTTGTCGCAGAATTAGTAGTATTTTTTGGACTAATTACTAGTCCAAAATTTCTGTTAATGCCAAAAACACTAATTACTTTTGTAATGGCAATTGGAATGATATTAACTCCTATTTATTTATTATCTATGTTACGCCAGATGTTCTATGGATACAAGCTATTTAATGTTCCAAACGCAAATTTTGTGGATTCTGGACCACGAGAACTCTTTATTTTAATCTGTATCTTTTTACCAGTAATAGGAATTGGTATTTATCCAGATTTTGTTCTCTCCCTATCCGTTGACAGGGTAGAGGCTCTCTTATCCAATTATTATCCTAAATAGGTTTGCTTTTTTTTACTCGTCTGCTCTATTAATGCAGAAATAAGTAAAAAAGTATATAATGCAGAAATAAGTAAAAAAGTATAATTAGATCTATCTCGAATTTTTGAGAACCCTTTGATAAGGCGTTCAAGGGGTTCTCAAATAAAACATAAAAGTAAAAACCTTCATTTCATGAAGGTTTTATTTTATGTAATCATTTAGGTGTTAATGTAAACGAACCATAACTATGTAAGCCTATTCCTAATAGATTTATACCAAAATAACAAATCCAAATTATAAGAAATCCTATCAAAGCTATAAGTGCAGAATTCGTACCCTTCCAATTTGGATTTGTTCTACTATGTAAATAAATTGCGAATATGGTCCAAGTAATAAATGCCCAAGTTTCCTTAGGATCCCAATTCCAATAGGATCCCCAGGCCTCATTAGCCCATACTGCTCCACAAAGAATACCTACGGTTAAAAGGGTAAATCCTAGGCTAATGACACGATAACTCCAAGAATCCAAACGCTCCGTTAATTGATATTTGTAATAATTTGGAAATGAAGGGACAGAGGTTCTTTTTAAAGCACTTCTTTTTGCATAAAAATATTTAATATCACTAAAGAAAAATGTTTTATTTAAAACATTTTTTTTCTTTTTAGAAAAGAAATGGAAATTATTTCGAAATCTAATGATTAGAATAGCGGCAGATAATAAGGATCCGCACAAAAGAGTTGCATAGCTTAATAACATCATACTGACATGCATCATTAACCACTGAGATTGTAGAGCAGGTACTAGTATCGTGGATTGATGCATTTCAGTTAAAAGACCCGATGTGGCAAAGCCTTGCGTTAAAATAGTACTTGGCGTAGTTATTGTGCTTAAATCATTTTTAGAGTTCTGTATTTTAGGAATGGTATGAAGAATATACAGGGCCCATGAAAGGAAGATCAATGACTCATATAAATTACTTAATGGAAAATGTCCCGAGGAAGCCCAACGAGAAACTAAGAATCCTGTTATAGAGAAAAAAGTAACTATCATTCCTTTTTCTGACGAATCGCGTAATCCTCCAAGTTCACGAACTAATAAGGTTATAAAATGAATCGTAATCACAATTGAAATCGTTGAGAAAGAGATATGAGTTAGTATATGTTCTAAAGTTGCAAATAGCATAAGGGGAAGGTCCCATTACAAAATTGTAAATTTCGAATTGATTTCTAATCTATTGTATTCTTTTTCAAGAATGCCGCCACTCGGATTCGAACCGAGATGCTTGAGCACTGCTTCCTAAGAGCAGCGTGTCTACCAATTTCACCATGGCGGCTAACTTCAAATAATAGGTAACTTAAAAGAATAATAGCTATTATCTTGGGAATCGTCGATATTGGGAAAGTCCATAAAATTTAGGAACATTAGAGTTTTCATTAAAATAGACTTCGTTTGGTAGTATCGTTTCCATTTTTTTTTTTTACAATAAACTCTTGCTTTGCCCAATAGAAACACAAACACTGCTTGAAAGAGTTGGAACTTCTTTTTTCTAACTTGCAATTATAGAACTAATTTTTTCTAATTAATTTCCCCTTTACATTTTGAAAATTCTTTCAATACAATGAAAAAAATCCAAAAGGGTTTCTATTTAATGATGAAATTAAAATAAAATGGATAAATAGAAAAGGCTTTTTGGATTTTTTAAAAATTTCTAGAATGAAAGTCTTTATGCTCTTATTAATAAGATTTACTAACCTTATGATTTTGGAGAAGATAGGTGGAAGTTGTAAGTCCTATTGTAAGAATACTCCACTTTTCATAATTTTCCTAATAGAATATGAGGATTCTATTAGGAAAATTATGAAAAGTTCATTGATAGGAAAAGAATACTTAGCACACAGTATACCAAACAAAACTTTTTTTTTCTTGTATATATAAGATAAGAGGGGTTTTTTGTTCTAAGAATATTGTACCGAGTAATTCGACACATAAAAGTACATTCAAAGAAGAATCCAAATTATTAAATAATTGGAATTCTTTTTTGATAAGTCAATTCATATTATTCCAAAATCTTATTATTTGTTTGTTGCCCAGAAAAACCCTTTGGTTTTGGATGCTCATTACCGCTCGAAAATGATCTTGATTTTACTAAAGAATAAGATTGTACTATGGAAAAATAAGTCTTTTTCTTCCAAATATTTTTACGAATACGCTTTTTTGACATTGAAGTACGTTTTTTTGGAACTGCCATTCAAAAAGGAAATTACTTTTTTCTAGTTGTATGTGAAAGACATCTATTGCTGCAAATCAATCCTTCTTTCTTCTTTTTATTAGTATTTATACTTAGATACTGAAAGATACTTAAATTTTGAATTATTTTTTACTTCATTTTGTCTAATGCGGATAAGACAACAAGAATTTTTTAACATTTTTTCTTTATATATTTTATACTTTTTTTTTAATAATATAGAATATATAGAAGGGTTTCTCATTTAAATCTATTTATATCTATTTATATATCAAGTATACTCCATATATAGATATATGGTATGGAAGCCTATCCCCCATATAAGATAAGACGGGGGGATAAAAAGAAGGAAAATGAAAATAGTTAATTAAGTTCAGAATGGTATTCCATAAAGGAAAGGAATTCCAATCAAAACAAAAAATACTGAGTCTCTTAAACAAGACATTCTAAAACTTAGGTAATTTATAGTCATTAGAATTTTAGTTCTATATGAAGTAAGGACTATTCGATAATTTCTTATAAACATAGGTTTTCATTGGAATTCACTCAATCAGTTAATTATGGAACAAGAGAGCTGTTTCATCTTTGTTTTAAAGAAATATAAAAATGAATTATGAATAGAAAGTAAAATGATTCCACTTTTTTTTTTTTATTTTTATAAATATCTTTATTTAGTTAATAAAATAACTTCGTTACCTAGTTATTTTATTAACTTTTTTAATTTAACCAACTAAACCCATTCTTAATTTTTAATTATTTCAATGAGATAAATTTTGGAAAAATTAAGAATTTCAGTATTTTTTCTTATTCTTTTTATTTATTCTTTCAGAAAGAGATAAGAATTGGTTTGGTGAATCGGAAACAATTTTATAGAAAAATTGAAGTAAAAATTGAAGTAAAAATTGCAATTTCTTTTCTTATGGAACATACATATCAATATGCATGGGTAATCCCTCTTCTCCCACTTCCAGTTATTATGTCAATGGGATTTGGCCTTATTCTTATTCCGACAGCAACAAAAAATCTTCGTCGCATATGGGCTTTTCCTAGTGTTTTACTCTTAAGTATAGCTATGGTATTCTCAGTTCAACTGTCTATTCAACAAATAAATGGAAGTTCGATCTATCAATATCTATGGTCTTGGACCGTCAATAATGATTTTTCTTTAGAATTTGGATACTTGATTGACCCACTTACTTCTATTATGTTAATACTAATTACTACTGTAGGAATCCTGGTTCTTATTTATAGTGATGGTTATATGTCTCACGATGAAGGATATTTGAGATTTTTTGTTTATATAAGTTTTTTTCAATACTTCCATGTTGGGATTGGTTACTAGCTCCAATTTGATACAAATTTATTTTTTTTGGGAACTCGTGGGAATGTGTTCTTATTTATTGATAGGCTTTTGGTTTACACGACCAATCGCAGCGAGTGCTTGTCAAAAAGCTTTTGTAACTAATCGTGTAGGGGATTTTGGTCTATTATTAGGAATTTTAGGTTTTTTTTGGATAACAGGTAGTTTAGAGTTTAGGGATTTGTTCAAAATAGCTAATAACTGGATTCCTAATAATGGAATTAACTCTTTACTTACTACTTTGTGTGCTTTTTTATTATTCCTTGGTGCAGTTGCGAAATCCGCACAATTCCCTCTTCACGTATGGTTACCCGATGCTATGGAAGGGCCCACTCCTATTTCGGCTCTTATACACGCAGCAACTATGGTTGCTGCGGGAATTTTTCTTCTAGCTCGACTTCTTCCTCTTTTCATATCTTTACCTTTGATAATGAGTTTTATTTCTTTAGTAGGTACAATAACACTATTCTTAGGAGCTACTTTAGCTCTTGCTCAGAGAGATATTAAAAGAAGCTTAGCCTATTCTACAATGTCTCAATTGGGTTATATGATGTTAGCTCTAGGTATAGGTTCTTATCAAGCTGCTTTATTCCATTTGATCACTCATGCTTATTCAAAAGCTTTATTGTTCTTGGGATCCGGATCCGTTATTCATTCAATGGAACCTCTTGTTGGATATTCACCAGATAAAAGTCAAAATATGGTTCTTATGGGCGGTTTAAGAAAATACATTCCAATCACAAGAACTACTTTTTTATGGGGTACACTTTCTCTTTGTGGTATTCCACCTCTTGCTTGCTTCTGGTCCAAAGATGAAATCCTTAGTAATAGTTGGTTGTATTCGCCCTTTTTTGGAATAATAGCCTCCTTTACTGCAGGATTAACTGCCTTTTATATGTTTCGGATATATTTACTTACATTTGATGGGTATTTGCGTGTTCATTTTCAAAATTACAGTAGCACTAAAGAGAGTTCCTTGTATTCAATATCCTTATGGGGAAAAAGGATACCCAAAGGAGTGAATAGGGATTTCGTTTTATCAACAACGAAGAGTGGAGTTTCTTTTTTTTCACAAAATATACCAAAAATTCAAGGTAATACAAGAAATAGGATAGGATCCTTTACTACGTCTTTTGGGGCTAAAAAAACTTTTGCCTATCCGCATGAAACGGGAAATACTATGTTATTTCCTCTTCTTATATTACTACTTTTCACTTTGTTCATTGGATTCATAGGAATCTCTTTTGATAATGGAGGAATTGGTAATGGAATAGCAGAGTTAACCATATTATCAAAGTGGTTAACTCCCTCAATAAACTTTACCCAGGAAAGTTCTAATTCTTTTGTAAATTCATATGAATTTATTACTAATGCAATTTCTTCTGTAAGTCTAGCTATCTTTGGTTTATTCATAGCATATATCTTCTATGGATCCGCTTATTCTTTTTTTCAGAATTTGGATTTAATAAACTCTTTTTACAAAGGAAATCCTAAAAAAGAATTTTTAGATCAAGTAAAAAAAAATATATACAGTTGGTCATATAATCGTGGTTATATAGATATTTTCTATACTAGGGTCTTTACCCTCGGTATAAGAGGGTTAACCGAACTCACGGAGTTTTTTGATAAGGGTGTTATTGATGGAATTACCAATGGAGTGGGTCTTGCTAGTTTTTGTATAGGAGAGGAAATTAAATATGTAGGGGGAGGTCGAATCTCGTCTTATTTATTCTTTTTTTTATGTTATGTATCTGTGTTTTTATTCTTTTTTCTTTCTTAAGTTAAGGAATTTACAACAAGTCTCTTGCAAAAATAACTATCCTATCCCCTTTCTACAATCTCTCTATATCCTTGTTACATAAGGTAAGTATTGTATAATAGTTCGGTTTTCCGCGATTTTTTCCATTCCTCTGTGTAAATACCCTAATATGGGTTCACAATCAATAACATCCTCACCATCGAGAGTAACGATCAGTCGAAGAACACCATGCATTGATGGGTGTTGAGGGCCCATATTGACTATCATGAGATCTTTTCTTGTAAGCGGTAGACTCATATCCTTTCTTCCTTAATTCATTATTCCATGAAAATGGATTATTCCATGAATTCCTCAAAGCGAGGCTCATCAAAATGAAAAATCTAAGACTACTATAAGACTACTAAAAAAATAATAAAACAAGAAAAAAATTTGAACGATTAAATTACTGCTCCCGAATATTCAACTGACCGATTAATTTCTTATAACGTACTCTATTTTTCTTTGCCAAATAAGCCAGCAAACGTCGACGTTTTCCCAAAAGTCTTCGTAGACCTCTTTCCGATGAAAAATCTTTTTTGTGTAATTCCAAATGTGAAGCAAGTCTCCGTATCTTATTGGTGAAACTGAATACTTGAAATTCAACAGAACCCCTGTTTTCTTCTTTTTCTTCTTTAACCATAAATCCAAAAATTTTTCTACCTCCTTTCTTTTTCATGTATTTTTCTGATCAGGAAAAATACAAAATTATGTCAGTTATTTTGAAGTTATTCTAATCTCGTACACACACAAATTTGCAATTATTCATCTACTACTGGAATTTGGATTTATTTTATCGATGCAAATTGGATTTGGATAGAAGGGTACATTCTTTCTAATATTTTAGATAGAAGAAATGTTTCTTCTATCTAAAATATTAGAAAGAATTTTGCTGATTTATTTATTGCTATATGCAATTTATGGAATTGATACACCATTTAATTGATATCATTTAGCAAAATGAAACACAGCATATGCATCCATCTTTTGGCTCGAGAATTTCACGGGATAGAGATATGGTATAAGAAATAGACTATTAAGTAACTCTAAATGAATTGTGGATACATCTGTATCCTTAACATACTGAAACGATTGTCATTATTCGTATCAAACCAATAGCGATTCATACAAGCTAAATCTTCTAATCAATGGTGGGCCAATAATGAATTTTTTTGCATATGTATTAAGACGCTTGGCCTGATTTCGAAATTGTCCAGAGTTTTATATGTTGTTTTCATTGCAAAATGATGGGTCTCCTTCCATAACTTTCCAATTACGAGTACGAGAATTGAAAGACATGAAAATTCTCAATTCTCTACGGCGTCTAGTAGATAGAAACAAGAAAATCAGAAGAATCTTTCTCTCTATTCACTATCATTCCGCGTCTTCGACTTCTATTAGTTTCTTTTCTTCTTTAATGCAATTGCTATAGTTTGATATAAGAATCCATTTCTCAAAGTAATGGAAACCATTCTCTTATAGGAAATGGTTCGAAAATCGCTATTCCACCTTTTAGGTATCGTGAAAAGTGATACCTGTGAAGATCGTGCATTTCAGTCAAATTCAGATCCGTTTTTCGAGTCCATGATATAATATAACCAAATTGGATAGATCTTCCACCTGTTTAGCTAAGAAAGAATAGATACAGAGGTGGATAATAGATCGATATGAAGATCATGAGCTGCCCCATAATGAAATCGCCAGTAGTCGCGAATATCTCCTTCTTCCCTAATCCAAGATTGGAGAAAGAAGATCTAAGAGGGACCTATGGAGAATGTAGTCAGAAATCCATAATAGAGTCCGACCACAACGACCGAATTAATTATCCTCATCGAGAAACTTAGACTACTAAATAGAAAAGATTTGAAAATCATGGCATGGGTCTCCTTTTTTTCTTTCTTTAGAGTTTTCTATATGCACAATTTCTCGATGTTTCGATGAGAATTTCTTGACTTTCCATATATAGAAAGAGATAGACTATAAATGACATCTCTTATGTCAATAAGACCAAAGGGATGGATATTAAATGATAGGAAGTGCTAGGAAGTGAAATAGAATGAAATAGAGCCACTTTGGGCTTCCCTATGAAATGAGGCATGGAACGGAGCCACTACGAAGAAATTATGGGAGTTACGAAAGAAGCTTCGGACTCATATTGTTCATGGGTTGA
>NW_028260541.1:0-40410 GCF_056163025.1 Triticum urartu
TAGAACGAGAAAAAGCAAATTTGATTAATGCTACTTCTATTAGTTTGGAACAATTGGAAAAGTCTAAAAACGAAACCCTTTATTTTGAAAAACAAAGGGCAATGAATCAGGTCCGACAGCGGGTTTTCCAACAGGCCGTACAAGGAGCTCTAGGAACTCTGAATAGTTGTTTGAATACCGAGTTACATTTCCGTACGATTCGTGCTAATATTGGCATTCTCGGGTCCCTGGAATGGAAGAAATAATTAAATTAATTAGGCCTTGAACTTCTACTTTCGTTTAGAATTTAGGCATTATTTTTCCCCTTGCTTCCGAAAAAAGAGTCAAGAAACACTAATGGCAACCCTTCGAGTCGACGAAATTCATAAAATTCTCCGCGAACGTATTGAACAATATAATAGGAAAGTAGGGATTGAGAATATAGGTCGCGTAGTTCAAGTGGGGGATGGGATTGCTCGTATTATAGGTCTTGGTGAAATAATGTCAGGTGAATTAGTCGAATTTGCAGAAGGTACTAGGGGTATTGCTCTGAATTTGGAATCCAAAAATGTTGGGATTGTATTAATGGGCGATGGGTTGATGATACAAGAGGGAAGTTTTGTAAAAGCAACAGGAAGAATTGCTCAGATACCCGTGAGTGAGGCTTACTTGGGTCGTGTTGTAAATGCTCTGGCTAAACCTATTGATGGGAAAGGCGAAATTATAGCTTCCGAATCTCGCTTAATTGAATCTCCTGCTCCAAGTATAATTTCCAGGCGTTCCGTATACGAACCTCTTCAAACAGGGCTTATTGCTATCGATTCGATGATCCCTATAGGGCGCGGTCAGCGAGAGTTAATTATTGGGGACAGACAGACTGGCAAAACAGCAGTAGCCACAGATACAATTCTCAATCAAAAAGGGCAAGGTGTAATATGTGTTTATGTAGCTATCGGTCAAAGAGCATCCTCCGTAGCTCAAGTAGTAACTACTTTCCATGAGGAGGGGGCCATGGAATACACTATTGTAGTAGCTGAAATGGCGGATTCACCTGCTACATTACAATACCTCGCTCCTTATACGGGAGCAGCCCTGGCTGAGTATTTTATGTACCGCGAACGGCATACTTTAATAATTTATGATGATCTCTCCAAACAGGCACAAGCTTATCGCCAAATGTCCCTTCTATTAAGAAGACCTCCCGGACGTGAGGCTTATCCAGGGGATGTTTTTTATTTGCATTCACGCCTTTTAGAAAGAGCCGCTAAATTAAATTCTCTTTTAGGCGAAGGAAGTATGACCGCTTTACCAATAGTTGAGACTCAATCTGGAGACGTTTCCGCCTATATTCCTACTAATGTAATCTCCATTACAGATGGACAAATATTCTTATCTGCGGATCTATTCAATGCCGGAATTCGACCCGCTATTAATGTGGGTATTTCTGTTTCCAGAGTAGGATCCGCGGCTCAAATTAAAGCCATGAAACAAGTAGCTGGCAAATCAAAATTGGAACTAGCGCAATTCGCAGAGTTACAAGCCTTTGCACAATTCGCCTCTGCTCTCGATAAAACAAGTCAGAATCAATTGGCAAGGGGTCGACGATTAAGGGAATTGCTTAAACAATCCCAGGCAAATCCTCTCCCAGTGGAAGAGCAGATAGCTACTATTTATACCGGAACAAGAGGATATCTTGATTCGTTAGAAATTGAACAGGTAAATAAATTTCTGGATGAGTTACGTAAACATCTAAAAGATACTAAACCTCAATTCCAAGAAATTATATCTTCTAGCAAGACATTCACCGAGCAAGCGGAAATCCTTTTGAAGGAAGCTATTCAGGAACAGCTGGAACGGTTTTCTCTTCAGTAACAAATAAATTTTGCATGTCTACTCTTGTTAGTAGAATAGGAATCGTTGAGAAAGCTTTTTCATTTGAATCATGCAAAAAAGTTTTCTTTGTTTTTAGTTTAGTATAGTTATTTAAAGAATAGATAGAAATAAGATTGCGTCCAATAGGATTTGAACCTATACCAAAGGTTTAGAAGACCTCTGTCCTATCCATTAGACAATGGACGCTTTTCTTTCATATTTTATTCTTTCTTTTATTTTTTTGCTTCTTCCGAGAAAAAACTGTTAGACCAAAACTCTTTTAGGAAATCAAAAAATCCAGATACAAATGCATGATGTATATATTATATCATGCATATATCATAAAGAAGGAGTATGGAGGCGGTAGTGGGAATCGAACCCGCAACCCCAAGGTTATGAGCCTTATGAGCTACCAAACTGCTCTATACTCTTAAACTAAAGAGGGGTAACTAGTGGATAAAAGAGGGTTGGATACGCCCCTCTACCAATATCTATACAAATAGAATAGTCCATTTATACAGAATGGTAAAGAGGGCTCCTCTATGATTATCAATTCCAGAAATCCATACAAATACGAAAGGGTATTTTATCCTTACCAACTGGATCTTGTTGCACCCGGTAACAAACATTCATAAACCATTTCTCGAAGTACGTGTCCGGATAGCCCAAAATGTCGATAGTTAGCTCTAGGTCTTCCGGTCAAAAAACAACGTCGATGAAGGCGTGTAGGTGCACTATTACGCGGTAGGGATTGCAATTTTTCTCGCATTTTCGTTTTTTCACTCAAACTCAAGGGAGAAACTTTGCTTCTTATCTTTTTTTTTAAAGATTGACGAATCAAATGATATTTCTGTTCTAATTTCTGCCGCTTCTTCTCCCTCTGAATCAAACTTTTTTTTGCCATAATGTGTCGTTGCTATTATTACCAAGTATACGGTTCTAATCCTAGATGGAAAAATAAATAGAAAAAGAAATCTAAAAAGGCAGATCCTCCCTCTCTATCAAGAGTAATGAACTAGGTGCTGATACAGTACAAAAAAACAAACTAAATTAACCAAACTTGCCTGATGTTGAGGCAATCAAGAAAGCTGCATAAGTGAATATATAACCCACGGAAAAGTGAGCTAATCCAACCAATCTTGCTTGCACAATGGAAAGAGCCACGGGCTTATCTCTCCAGCGAATTAAATTAGCTAAAGGTGTGCGTTCATGAGCCCATGCTAAAGTCTCAATTAATTCCTGCCAATACCCCCGCCAGGAAATTAAGAACATAAATCCAGTAGCCCAAACAAGATGTCCAAATAAGAACATCCACGCCCATACCGATAAACTATTCATCCCAAAAGGATTATATCCATTGATAAGTTGTGAAGAGTTTAACCATAGGTAATCTCTTAACCATCCCATCAAATAAGTGGAGGATTCATTAAATTGTGAAACGTTGCCCTGCCATAATGTGATATGTTTCCAATGCCAATAAAAAGTAACCCACCCAATGGTATTTAACATCCAGAAAACTGCCAAATAAAATGCGTCCCAAGCAGAAATATCACAAGTACCGCCGCGCCCTGGGCCGTCACAAGGAAAACTATATCCAAAATCCTTTTTATCTGGCATTAATTTGGAACCGCGTGCATCTAAAGCGCCCTTTACTAAAATCAATGTAGTTGTATGCAAACCTAGAGCAATAGCATGATGAACCAAGAAATCCCCAGGTCCTATTGTTAAGAAAAGCGAATTACTATTCTCATTAACAGCATTCAACCATCCGGGCAACCATAGGCTTCGACCCGCATTGAAAGCGGGGCCATTCGTTGAAGATAAGAGTATATCGAACCCATATGTCGTCTTGCCATGAGCAGATTGTATCCATTGGGCAAATATAGGTTCGATCAAGATTTGCTTTTCTGGAGTACCAAAAGCAAGCATGACGTCGTTATGAACATAAAGGCCCAAGGTATGGAATCCTAGAAAGAGGCTAGCCCAACTTAAATGAGATATGATAGCTTCTTTATGGTCTAACATTCTTGCCAATACATTATCCTCATTCTGTTCCGGATTGTAATCCCTAATGAAAAAAATAGCTCCATGAGCAAAAGCCCCTGTCATGATGAACCCTGCAATATATTGGTGATGAGTATATAAAGCAGCTTGAGTAGTAAAGTCTTGTGCTATGAATGCATAAGGAGGTAAAGAGTACATATGTTGAGCTACTAAGGAAGTAATAACCCCTAAAGAAGCTAGAGCAAGACCTAACTGAAAATGAATCGAATTGTTGATTGTGTCATAAAGGCCCTTATGCCCACGCCCTAATCGACCCCCCGGAGGAGTATGCGCTTCTAAAAGATCTTTAATACTGTGCCCAATTCCGAAGTTAGTTCGATACATGTGACCGGCAATGAGAAAAATAAATGCAATAGCTAAATGATGGTGAGCCATATCGGTCAGCCACAAACTTTGTGTTTGTGGATGGAATCCCCCAAGAAGAGTTAGAATGGCAGTTCCCGCTCCTTGAGCGGTACCAAATAAATGATTACTCGAATCAGGGTTTTGGGCATAAAGATTCCATTGACCCGTCAAAAGGGGTCCCAACCCCTGGGGATAGGGTAATACATCTAAGAAATTATTCCATCGAACGTACTCCCCCCTGGATGCGGGAATAGCAACATGAACTAAATGTCCTGTCCAAGCCAAAGAACTTACCCCGAAAAGTCCTGACAAATGATGATTGAGACGAGATTCCGCGTTTTTGAACCACGAAAGGCTTGGTTTCCATTTGGGTTGTAGATGTAACCAACCCGCTATTAAGGACAGCGTAGAAAGAAATAATAGAAAAAGAGCTCCAGTATAAAGATCCTCATTGGTGCGTAATCCTATTGTATACCACCACTGATAAACTCCAGAATAAGCAATATTCACTGGACCAGCAGCACCTCCTCGAGTAAAGGCTTCCACAGCGGGTTGACCAAAATGAGGATCCCAAATCGCATGAGCAATAGGTCTTACGTGTAAAGGATCCTGTATCCATGATTCAAAATTTCCTTGCCAAGCTACATGAAACAGATTTCCGGACGTCCATAGAAAGATTATTGCTAATTGCCCAAAGTGAGAAGCAAAAATGTTCTGATAAAGACGTTCTTCAGTAATATCATCATGACTTTCGAAATCATGTGCGGTAGCAATACCAAACCAAATACGACGAGTAGTGGGGTCCTGAGCTAAGCCTTGGCTAAACCTGGGAAATCTTAATTCCATAATGCCTTTCAAATCCTCCTAGCCACTATCCTACTGCAATAATTCTCGCTAAGAAGAATGCCCATGTCGTGGCAATTCCACCCAGAAGGTAATGGGTTACTCCTACAGCGCGTCCTTGTATAATGCTCAAGGCTCTAGGCTGAGTAGCAGGAGCAACTTTTAATTTGTTATGAGCCCAAACGATAGATTCAATGAGTTCTTGCCAATAACCACGGCCGCTGAATAAAAACATTAAACTGAAGGCCCAGACAAAATGAGCACCTAAGAAAAAAAGACCATATGCAGATAATGAAGAACCATAAGACTGAATGACTTGCGATGCCTGTGCCCACAAGAAATCTCGAAGCCACCCATTAATCGTAATGGAACTCTGTGCAAAGTTTCCCCCTGTAATATGAGTTACCACCCCTTGATCACTTATAGTACCCCAAACATCCGACTGCATTTTCCAACTGAAATGGAAAATGACTACCGAAATTGCATTGTACATCCAGAATAAACCTAAGAAAACATGATCCCAGGCGGATACTTGACATGTTCCCCCTCGGCCAGGCCCATCGCAAGGAAAGCGAAAACCTAGATTTGCTTTATCGGGTATCAAACGGGAACTCCGAGCAAATAAAACACCTTTCAAAAGTATTAATACAGTCACATGTATGGTAAATGCATGAATGTGATGGACTAAAAAATCTGCGGTTCCTAATGGAATAGGTAACAAAGCCACTTTGCCACCTACTGCTACTAACTCGCCGCCTCCCCACGTTAAGCTAGTACTTGTTGTTGCACCAGGAGCTGTTACGCCAGGCGCAGTAGCATGGATATTTTGTACCCATTGAGCAAAGATAGGTTGTAATTGTATGGCAGTATCCGAAAACATATCTTGTGGACGGCCTAAAGCACTCATGGTATCATTATGAATGTACAAGCCAAAACTGTGAAAACCTAGAAATATACATACCCAGTTAAGGTGGGATATGATTGCATCGCGGTGTCTAAGGACGCGATCTAATAGATCGTTGTATCGAGTAGTTGGATCATAGTCTCTTACCATAAAAATTGCTGCATGTGCAGCAGCACCGACTATTAGAAATCCGCCAATCCACATGTGGTGTGTGAACAAGGAAAGTTGTGTACCATAGTCAGTAGCTAGGTATGGATAGGGAGGCATAGAATACATATGATGAGCTACAACAATGGTTGTAGAGCCTAGCATAGCTAGGTTAAGAGATAATTGAGCATGCCATGACGTTGTTAAGATTTCATAAAGACCCTTATGGCCTTGTCCTGTAAATGGGCCCTTGTGAGCCTCCAAAATATCTTTAAGTCCATGGCCAATACCCCAATTGGTCCTATACATATGACCTGCGATTAGGAAAAGAATAGCAATAGCTAAATGATGGTGCGCAATATCGGTCAGCCAGAGACCACCGGTTACTGGATCTAGTCCTCCGCGAAAAGTCAGAAATTCTGCGTATTTGGACCAATTTAAAGTGAAAAAAGGGGTTGCTCCTTCGGCAAAACTAGGATAAAGTTGAGCCAAAAGGTCCCGATTCAAGATAAATTCATGAGGAAGTGGTATCTCTTTAGGATCCACCCCAGCGTCAAGAAATTGGTTAATTGGTAAAGATACATGAATTTGGTGCCCCGCCCAAGAAAGAGACCCAAGTCCTAATAATCCCGCTAAGTGGTGATTCAACATGGATTCTACATCTTGGAACCAGGCCAATTTGGGAGCGGCTTTGTGATAATGGAACCAACCAGCAAAAAGCATTAACGCTGCAAAAATCAATGCACCAATTGCAGTACAATAGAGTTGTAATTCACTAGTTATTCCAGATGCTCGCCAAAGCTGAAAAAAACCAGAGGTTATTTGGATTCCTCGGAAACCCCCGCCTACATCACCATTCAATATTTCTTGCCCTACTATAGGCCAAACTACCTGAGCACTGGGTCCAATGTGAGTAGGATCACTTAGCCATGCTTCATAATTGGAAAAACGGGCGCCATGAAAGTACATGCCACTCAACCAAAGAAAGATAATGGAAAGTTGCCCGAAATGAGCACTAAAGACTTTTCGAGAAATCTCCTCCAAATCACCAGTATGACTATCGAAATCGTGAGCATCAGCATGTAGGTTCCAGATCCAAGTGGTAGTATCAGGGCCCTTAGCTAGTGTTCTTGAGAAATGGCCGGGTCTGGCCCATTCCTCAAAAGATGTTTTTACAGGATCCCTATCCACAACAATTTTTACTTCTGGTTCCGGCGAACGAATAATCATTAAGTCCTCCTCTTTCCGGACAAGACATACAAAGAGACCCGCCAACTGTCTTTTTAGTGAATCTTTGAAAGATATATATTTTGAAAGATAGATTTTGAAAGATAGATTTTGAAAGATAGATATTGTGATTAGTTCTTTTCTTTACTATCTACCATCCTTCTATTTTTTTTTTAGTTATTCACTGGAGCAATTATATATTGAAGTCAATCCGAGGCAAGTGTTCGGGTCTATTATGACATAAAGATTAGGTGCCTAACGGACATTGTTTATCTTGAAAAACAAATATTTCTCGACGTAAGAAAAAAATCTTTTTTATTTTTAATTTAAGAAACTAGTGTATTTTTTTTGAGGGCATAAGCTCCTATCTATATCTACTTTCCTTGAGCATAATATAGGGTTTTTTATTTGATTCTAAATTCCAAGATAACTCATTAGAATTATTAATAAGATGGTCCTAATATATTAGCAATATTTAGATTGCCCCCTCTTTTTATTCACTTTATTACTTCTATTCTAGACCCTATCCCTATGGTTTATTCTTATGAAATATCATATAAAATAGAAGGTATAAGAAATGGATATAATGAAATTCTTGATTCGATCTTACGACCTAATTTATTTGATTAATGGATCAACAACCAAACCACCCATTTTATGAAAAAGAAGGAGCATGGTCTTATTCAAATTCAAAGCGCTTCGTAATCTTCAACCAGTTCTGTGCTTCAATATAATTTCCCGGAGTAAGCGCTATAGCTTGTTTCCAATATTCAGCAGCTTGATCAAACCAAGCTTCCGCAATTTCCGAATCACCCTGTAGAATGGCCTGTTCTCCTCGGTCGGAATAGGAAGTTCCTTCCCTTAGAACCGTACTTGAGAGTTTCCTACCTCATACGGCTCAGAAATTGCTATCTGAATTTCCCCTATCTTAACTGAATTCGATTTATCAAAAATCGATCCAATTTGTTCTTGGGTTAAGCAGAAGAAATTAATTACCTAAGTTTCAAACCCTAATTTTTATCAATAATCAGTTTGATCTTTTTTCCCACCTTCAGAAGAATGAAGCATAGATAGATATAGAGCCTTCGTTCAAATTTTCTGAGAGGTAACTATCCCGGTTTCATATATGAAATCTCTATAGAATCCTTGAAAAAGACTTTTTTCCATAAGAAAGAAAAAAGAACTTACTATCTTTGGGATCTGATACTACACCGCTGCTTAATCCCTTAGTGGATCGGCTCTATTACATAAGCGGATTCCTAAATTTTGCCCCATATCATGGGATAAGTAAGCAGTTTTTTTTAGTTGTATCGACCCAGTCGCTCACTAATTGATCTTTACGGTGCTTTCTCTATCAATTTGAGAAACTTTATCCATAGAGTAGTAGTATAGGCCATACTTTCTTCGTTTTTTGATTCTCGTGAAGTGTCCTTCCTTCCTACAGCTGATAGGGAAAAATCGTTGTTTTTACGATCCCTATGTAGAAAGCCCTTTTTTTCTAGTATTTACTAGAAAATTTGATCCTCTCTTTTTTTTTTTTCTTTCTATAGTGGAGATAGTCGCACGTAATGACAGATCACGGCCATATTATTAAAAGCTTGCGGTAAGAAGGGGTTTCGTTCTAGTGCCCGGAAATAATATTCCAAAGCCTTTGTATGCTCTCCATTGCTTGTGTGTATAAGGCCTATGTTATAGAGTATATAACTTCGATCATAGGGATCGATTTCTAGTCGCGTAGCTTCATAATAATTTTGCAAAGCTTCCGCATAATTTCCTTCGGATTGAGCCAACATCCGTTACGGTCGTTCATTCTATTCAAAAAATCTCCGTTCCAAAACCGTACATGAGGTTTTCATCTCATACGGCTCCTCCCTTCTGTACATAATAGTACTAAGCGAAATAATCTATAGAATCAAAATAGAATTAGTCCCGTCTCATTATGAACCGAAAGGGGCTGGTATTTTTCCAAGAAATCTCTAGCCAACCTTCCCACAAGAGGTTTTTCTTAACACCAATGAATTCTATTAATGCTAGAGGAAAACGATAGCTCCAATAATTTCTTTGTTCTCAACGCCTCCTATTTAGAGGAATTAGCTACTTCAACGATCTTTGATGGTTATAGGGGTATCCAAAGTACAAACCTGATGGTTGTTTGTTATCCCAACCATTCTTCCCAGCCCTGATACCGATCAGGAAAGGGGTAATTTCTAACAAAGTTTTTCTCTTGTTGATTCCTATTTCTAGGTGTAGTGCTTTTCTCCCCTATGCTGCCTACGGATACTAATAGAGTAGGATTGGCCTGTAATCCATACCATACCATATCCTGTAGGTGTAACCTTTCGCTCAATACTCAAATCTACAATTGAAGTATCTGAAGCCGCATCAATCGAGGATACACGACGGAAGGAATTGTTAGTTCGCCTCACCTTCCCGAAGCGTGGGTTTGTTTGCTTTACAAATTTGGTTCTCTCTATGCCAACCCCCCTCTCTTTTTCGTAAGACTGAGGTATAGGTAGGGCTAAAAAAAAGCAAAAAAAAGAGTCAAATCGCACCATCTCTATAATAAGTAAATGCCTTTTTTTCTCCTGAGGTTGTCGGAATTATTCGCAATAAAATATTGGCTACAATTGAGGAGGTCTTATCAATGAAATTTCCATTTCCACGGGATCTAGGCATAATTCCCAACCCATTCTATATAGAATTGTTTTCATTCCTTCACAAAATAACATAAAAACAAACACATTCGATTCTTATAATTATAAATAGATTGATCCATATGCTCTACTCTAAATCCATATGCTTTAAATGGATAAGAGAGATATGGATTTTCCGCTCAGCTCAAATTGTATCCTTTTCCTTCTGCTTGGACACGAAGAGATATGAAATATTTGACTAAGACTGGATTTCATTCCACTTTCCTATTTCTGAACAACAACTTATGTTATCAACTATTTCGTGTTTTCAAAGTTATTAATTGTCTCATACCCTATTTTTGATTTCGATAGTATGGTGTAGCGTATCTTATGCAAACGGAATTCTAAGGTTTCTTTATTTTATTATGCAATAAGAAGAATTCTTCCATTTTCTTTTTCTTTAGTTGCGGGAAAACCCAAATTAAAACTTTTATTTTATAGCGAGCGCAATTTCTAGTAAAAAATCCTGTATCCTTCCACTTAGATCAAAAGGAATTTTTCCAATAGAACTATGGAACCCCCGAGTGGTTGCGGTTGTACCTGTACTGCAGGAATAAGAAAACTCGCTATTCACTCAGTTTATTTTCCATAATAAGTTATGTAGGAGAGATGGCCGAGCGGTTCAAGGCGTAGCATTGGAACTGCTATGTAGACTTTTGTTTACCGAGGGTTCGAATCCCTCTCTTTCCGTTTTTCTTAATTCATCAACGTTAAGGATCACAATGTATCAAATCAAATAACAATTTTTTCCAGCAATAATATAATATCTTATATTATCTTATTTTGATTTAATAGAAATTAGAAATTCTCTATAGCAAATTACTGTGGTATGTAAAATACACATAGAGGAAAAAAGAAAAAAGGATCCTAATCCTAGGGTTAATCAATTTTAGCTAGTTGATGGGAAAATACAAATTAATGGTAATGGTCTTAGGGCGATTTAGTTCGGGGAAAGGGGAAGGGGAAGAAAATTCTATGAACCTTTCCTTTTTTCGTTAAGTTCAAGTCTGACGAGAGTAATATTCTACAACTAACAACTCATTTATTTTGAGACCGACCCACTTCCTATCTAGGATTTTATTTACTAGTCCTTTATATTCCAACGTGTCAATCGCCAAATGCTTTGGCAATTTCCCCGGGTCCGATGAAGCAATATAATTTTGAACCAGACCTTTTGATCTTTGGTTATCTTTCGTAGTAATAATATCTCGGGGTTTGCAACGAAAACTTGGTATATTGACTATACGACCATTAACTAAAATATGTCTATGGTTGACTAATTGGCGGGCCCCAGGAATGGTTGAAGCCATACCCAATCGAAAAAGGATATTATCCAAACGCATTTCAAGTAATTGTAGTAAAACCTGGCCTGTTGACCTTTTTGCTTTTCCAGCGATATGTACATATCTAAGTAATTGTCGTTCTGTCAGACCATAATGAAAACGCAATTTCTGTTTTTCTTGAAGACGAATACGATATTGCTCCTTTTTCCCAGAATTGAATTTTTTTTTAAGATTACTTCCGGATTTAGGTGTTTTTCTAGTGAGTCCTGGTAAAGCTCCCAGACGGCGTATTTTTTTTAAACGAGGTCCTCGATAACGGGACATGAAGACTCCTTTTTTTATTTTATTGAAATTTCATTTTACACAATTAATTTCATTGTATTTACATTACAGAATACATCGAAATTAAAACTGAATTAAACTACAGGATAAACAGAGTAAAATCAACTAAAGTACCCCAAAAAATGGAATTTCATCAAAATCTTTTTTTTTTGTATATATATTATTTATTTTATTGTTTTGTATCTAGCAAAATTGTAAGGTAAAAAACATAAAAGATCCTGGATTCTCCATTTAATTCGGAAAAAAAGAGATTCTTGTTCGTAGAACATCGATAGAGAAAAAAAAGCCGACTATCGGATTTGAACCGATGACCCTCGCATTACAAATGCGATGCTCTAACCTCTGAGCTAAGTGGGCTTACATAACGGAAATAGTGTAACAAATAGAAATAGGTATAGTATAAGGAAATCCGTAAAATCTCAGATATTAGTTATTAATCTTAGCTATTAACTAGTTCTAAATTTGAAGTTATACTTATAAAAATAAAAAAATACTAAAACTTCTTAAAGATAAAGTTAGCTTGATATGCTTAACTATAGGATATTAAAAAATAAAATTATAGAATTTATTGGTATTTTCATTCGATCATTATAGACTTTATTATTTGTTAATAATTTGAGGATTAATATTTCACTAAGGGGAACATAGAGTCAGAGTAAATAAAATTGCTAATTCTGATTAGAAAAAAAGAATAAATATCAAGCGTTATAGTATAATTTTGAATACTATAAAAAAGTAAGACGGGAGGTGGGGGAGATAAAAACTTTTGGATATATTGATTCGGATTGAATTGCAAATACATCAAGGATAGAATCAATTCAATTCTGAATTGCAATAAGCAAGCGAGGTCTCTCAAATAGAGTCGAACTGAACTGCTAGACTACGTTGAGTGATGAACTCAATGATTCAAAAAAAAAACTAAGAGATGGATGAAATTACACAAGGAATCCTGGTCTCAAAGAAGAGGGAAATGGGGATATGGCGAAATCGGTAGACGCTACGGACTTGATTGTATTGAGCCTTGGTATGGAAACCTGCTAAGTGGTAACTTCCAAATTCAGAGAAACCCTGGAATTAAAAAAGGGCAATCCTGAGCCAAATCCGTGTTTTGAGAAAACAAGGGGTTCTCGAACTAGAATACAAAGGAAAAGGATAGGTGCAGAGACTCAATGGAAGCTGTTCTAACGAATCGAGTTAATTACGTTGTGTTGTTAGTGGAATTCCTTCTAGTTCTAAATTAGAGAAAGAGGGGTTTTATACCTTATACATTTAATAAACACGTATAGATACTGACATAGCAAACGATTAATCACAGAACTCATATTATATTCTAATTATAATATAGGTTCTTTATCTTTTTTAAAAATGAAATTAGAAATGATAATGATTATGAAATAAAAAACTCATATCATAATTTTTTTTTTTCATTATTGTGAATCCACTCCAATCGAATATTGAATAATCAAATTCTTCAATTAAAATTCAAAGTTTTCGAGATCTTTAAAAAAGTGGATTAATCGGACGAGGACAAAGAGAGAGTCCCATTCTACATGTCAATACTGACAACAATGAAATTTCTAGTAAAAGGAAAATCCGTCGACTTTATAAGTTGTGAGGGTTCAAGTCCCTCTATCCCCAAATCCTCTTTTATTCCCTAACTATACTATATTATTATTATTTATCCTCTTTTTTTTTTTCTTTTTATCAATGCACTTTTTTTTCTTTTTATCAATGCAATGGGTTTAAGATTCATTAGCTTTCTCATTCTACTCTTTCACAAAGGAATGCGAAGAGAACTCAATGGATCTTATCCTATTCATTGAATAGATTTCTTTTTTATTAGAGTATCGGCAAGAAATCTTGGTTATTCACTCTATTTTTAAGTTTTATTTAAGTAAACCATGCACAATGCATAGGACTACCCCCCCCATTTTCAAATTTAAAATTTGAAATACTTTAATTAATTTTTAGTCCTTTTAATTGACATAGATACAAATACTCTACTAGGATGATGCACAAGAAAAGGTCAGGATAGCTCAGTTGGTAGAGCAGAGGACTGAAAATCCTCGTGTCACCAGTTCAAATCTGGTTCCTGGCAGAGAAAAAAAAAAAAAAGATCCACCGAATAGGTATTGATCCAAATACCTCGAGATGGATTGTGATACATATTCATTAATAATATTTATTCATCTAAGTGGATAAATCTATAATATAAATATAGAGGCACTTCTTTTTCTTTTTAAAGAAGTTTTAAAATATATCTTTTCTTTATGATAAAGAAGGGGGTGAGATTCCCCTTTATTTTTTTGCGTTTCTTAATTTTGTATTCCGCTATTCCGACGAATATTTTTTTAGTCTTGCTTATCTTTATCTTATCTTATTTTCCTAGTTGTGCTAAGTAATGTGCGCGGTACAAAGTTCCTGGTAGAGAACTTCTTTGAGTCATCCTATTTTTCTGTTCATATGAAGGAAATTAATATGCGATTTTCAAAATAGGGGAATCCAAATGAAACCCTTTTTTTGCTCAGTCTATCTGGAATGCTTTTGTATAATTAGGAATTAATTATAAATAGGTATTCCGTTTCATCTAGGAAAAGAACCTAAAAATATTCCTTGACTTGAATAAAATCTGGAGTTGTGTTGTATAAGTGAGCATGAATTTCTTATCATTCAATGAGCATCTTGTATTTCATAAAAATTGGGGGTTATATAATCCTTACGTAAGGGCCAGCCTATCCAACTTTCAGGCATTAGGATACGTTTAAGGCGCGGATGATTATCATAAGAGATTCCCACCATATCATAAGATTCGCGTTCTTGAAAATCGGCACTTCTCCAAATCCAGAAGACAGACGGAATTCTAGGATTATCCTTTTGGGCAAAGACTTTTATGCAGACTTCTTCTGGATTATCTATACCATATTGTATTCTCGTAAGATGATACACGCTAGCTAAAGATCCACCGGGTGCTACATCATAAGCACATTGGGAGCGTAAATAATTGTAACCATATACATATAAAATGACAGCAATGGAATCCCAATCCCCTGCTTTTATTTGTAAAGTCTCTATTCCTCGGTGATCAAAGCCCAAAGATCTATGAACCACCTCATGTTTGACTAGCCAATTAGATAACCAACCCTGCTGCATTGTCTTCATCTCTCCCTCTTTGTATAAATATTTCACATTTCGGATGCAAGTTTGAAAGATTGCCCTGCTTTTTATTTTTCTACACAAAAGAGCCCCTCTCCTAATTCACTAATTTGTAGGAAGGTACTGAACTTTTGGATTTGAAAAAAGTTTCAGAAGATATATCTAATGTAGATGGTGATTGATAGAGCAATTCTTGCTCATAAGTTCCTGTATGAGTACTGCGCCTAACATAAAGCTTGTGACTGGTAGTAAAACATCTATTTTTATTTTGAGATAGAGTTTGATCCTCAACTATTTCTCGCGATATCTTCTTACGAAGTTTTGTTAGGGCATCTATAACTGCCTCCGGTTTAGGTGGGCAGCCCGGCAAGTAGACATCCACAGGAATTAACTTATCAACTCCCCGAACAGTACTATAGGAATCCGTACTGAACATTCCCCCTGTAATAGTACAGGCTCCCATAGCAATGACGTATTTTGGTTCAGGCATTTGCTCGTATAATCTCACTAAAGAGGGAGCCATTTTCATTGTTACCGTACCGGCTGTTAAAATTAGGTCTGCTTGCCTAGGACTTGATCTTGGTACCAATCCATAACGATCAAAGTCGAATCGTGAGCCTATTAATGAAGCAAATTCAATGAAACAACAACTGGTACCGTATAGAAGGGGCCATAAACTGGAGAGTCTTGACCAATTCGAAAGATCATTTGGTGTAGTTGAAATAACAGAATTGGAACTTGTTTGGTCAAGTAAGGGAAACTCAATCAAATTCATAACTGTCTCAATAGAATCTTTTCCTTCTTTTTTTTTGTCTAAATATTCAGTTAAGACCATTCCAAGGCTCCTTTTCGCCATGCATAAACTAAACCAACAACTAAGATAAGCACGAAAATCAAAGCTTCGATAAAAACGGATACACCCAATACGTCGAAACTCATTGCCCAAGGGTATAGAAAGACGGTTTCCACATCAAAAACAACAAAAACGAGCGCAAACATATAATAGCGTATTCGGAATTGTACCCAAGCCCCTCCCATGGGTTCTATACCCGATTCATAACTAGAAAGCTTCTCTGGTCCTTCACTAACCGGGGCTAAAAGTCCTGAAATCGAAAATGCCAAAATAGGAATAAGGCTTGCTATTATTAGAAATGTCCAAAAAATATCATATTCGTGAAGCAGAAACATAATGTACTCCCATTAATGTGGAATAGGCGGAACTTAAATTAGTCAATTCAATTCAGCATTGTCAATTTATCCAGAACTTCTCTCTTTTCCTCGGTGAAACAAGAATCTTTTTTGTTCAAACAAAAGCGCTTAGTTTAAGTTTAGCCTTTGTTTCCTCTGTGCTGCATCTTCTTTAAAGATTCATCCAATGGAATCCCAACTCCCTTTCTTTTGGATTTCCATTCTATTTAGATATGGTGTATGTAGATCTAATTCTTATATAAAGAAAACTTTCTCGTTTCACTTTGTCTCGCTTTCTCTAGAATCTCTAGAAAAAAGAATAGCTCTATCCTTTATTTAATATTTAATAATAAAATAATAAGAGACTATTAAATAAAAATGAGAATACTACTAAATTAGAACCTAATTAAGATAGTAGGACTAATCTATGCAGTATAATTAATGAGAAGTAATACTATAAAATAAAAATAAAGAACTCTATTTCAGAACTATGAGACAGAATATTCTGTTTTCTTATTTACTCTTTACTTTATTTTTTCTATTTAAAGTTGATCAATTTACATAATGTATCTATAAACAAAGTAATAAATATACTTAAAACAAAGTAGGAATTCGCAAAATGGATAAAATCATTGCAGTTATTATAGGGAAGTCTAGAGATATCCTATTTGAAGGAGGACGGGATTCAAATCAGGGAAAGGATCCTTTCTTCTATTGATTTGATAGAAATTCGTTTTTCTTTTCCTGTCTGTATGATTTTGATTTTCGATGAATGAGCCTTTGGTAATGCTTTTATCTCTATTCTATGTCGCAGGCGCCTATCCAGTCTATAAACAAATACTAATGAGAAAATGAAAACTATACTAAACTAAAGAAAACATAGGATAGAGATCCTAAAATCTAAAAAAGGGCATATTAGGGCTATACGGATTCGAACCGTAGACCTTCTCGGTAAAACAGATCAAACGGATTATTATCGAAATGATTTGAACTGTTTCAAAGACCCAACATGCATTTTTTTGCATTGGGCTCTTTCATAAACTGATTTAAAGATCAGTTAGTCCACCATAGTTTTTCTTTACGGAAAGATAATGAGATGGCTCCCTGTGCTCTGATTGATTTTTTGTATTATGATCTATCTAGGAGCAATACCAAAGTGTTTCAAAGGAGGATTACCTTGACTTAGGTCTGCCTCCGGTCTAAATTAAATCAACCTAAGTGAAATGGAGTCTCTATCGTTCCACTGCAAGAGTTAACTATGAGACTTCATACACCTTAAAGTTCATAGAACGAAAAGAAGTTTTTTGGAGGCCCTTATCCTCATTACGCCTAGCATTTAGTGGGCTGGATATTTACCTTATCAACTAGCAAATCCATAAGGGTTCTATTTGATTAGGCACCTGAATTGGCACCTGAATCGGACTGAACCGACTGTTTGTCAGGCTACTGTTCTCCTATTCTCTCGAATCTATGAAGTAAGACATTGATTTTGCAATAAGATCGATTATGTTCATTGCATAATAAGCTCCTTTGAAAAGCATTGGCGCACGTGTAAACGAGTTGCTCTACCGAACTGAGCTATAGCCCTTATCAGAGATATCTTAACATATAGATAATTTCTTGTCAAGATGAATATTTTCTAATGCCAGAGGATACCCCTTTGATCTGTATCTGTTTAGTATTTAGTTTAGTATTTAGTATATAACAGACCAATAACAGAGCGGTATTGCTTAGAAAAGGGATTCAATATATAATCGATCGAAGTAATGGGTCTTCCTTTGTGGTGATAAATTGCCTACTTAACTCAGTGGTTAGAGTATTGCTTTCATACGGCGGGAGTCATTGGTTCAAATCCAATAGTAGGTAAGTAGGTAGAAAAATTACTAGATAGCATTGGACTTACTTCGCTTCGCTATCTAATAACTTTTTCTACCCCTCTTCCCTTTTTCTTTGTATCAACTATAAACCACTGGATTGTCTTCAATTGGATGGGGGAATCCAATTGACAGCCTCGATTCGTATCCTAGCTCGTCTGAGAGCGAGCTTCGCTTCAACCAAATCTTTCGTACCCTCAGCTTTACTCAAGTTAGCTTCGGCTATTTCAAGTGCCTTTTGAGCTTCTTCCGGATCAATATCACTACCCAGTTCCGCATCATTTCCTAAAATGATGATCTCATTATTAACTATTCTCGCAAAACCGCTCCACAGAATCGCTGTTAACCATTGGTCGTTGAGGAGGCGTATTCTCAAAGGACCCATATCTACTGCTGTGTTAATGGGGGCGTGGTTTGGTAATACGCCAATTTGGCCACTATTAGTGGATAAAATGATTTCTTTCACTTCACAATCCCAAATAATTCGCTTAGGAGTCAGTACATAAAGATTTAATTTCATTTCTTCGATTTGTTCTCCTCTTCTAAGGTTATAGCTTTCGTGCTAGCTTCATCGATGTTACCCACCAAATAAAAAGCCTGTTCAGGTAGGCCGTCTAATTCTCCGGAAAGGATTAGTTGAAATCCCCTAATAGTTTCCGCAAGAGCAACATACTTTCCTGGAGAACCAGTAAAAACTTCTGCCACAAAGAACGGTTGTGATAAGAAACGCTCAATTTTTCTTGCTCTTGCTACAGTTAAACGATCCTCTTCCGATAATTCATCCAAGCCAAGAATTGCGATAATGTCCTGAAGTTCTTTGTAACGTTGTAAAGTTTCCTTAACTCTTTGCGCAGTTTCATAATGTTCGTTGCCAACGATCCGAGGCTGTAACATAGTCGAGGTTGAATCTAAAGGATCTACTGCTGGATAAATACCCTTGGAAGCTAATCCTCTGGAAAGTACGGTAGTAGCATCCAAATGTGCAAATGTTGTGGCAGGGGCAGGGTCGGTCAAATCGTCTGCAGGTACATAAACTGCTTGAATCGAAGTTATAGATCCCTTTTTAGTAGAAGCAATTCTTTCTTGCAAAGAACCCATTTCTGTACTAAGAGTAGGTTGATAACCCACTGCGGAGGGCATTCTCCCTAATAAAGCGGATACCTCTGATCCTGCTTGAACAAAACGAAAGATATTATCGATAAATAAAAGCACGTCTTGCTTATTAACATCTCGGAAATATTCCGCCATAGTTAGGGCAGTTAAACCAACTCTCATACGAGCTCCCGGTGGTTCATTCATTTGGCCATAGACTAGAGCTACCTTTGATTCCTCAATATTTTTTTCATTAATTACTCCGGATTCCTTCATTTCCATATAAAGATCATTTCCTTCACGAGTCCGTTCCCCTACTCCACCGAATACGGATACGCCCCCATGAGCTTTAGCAATGTTATTGATTAATTCCATGATCAGTACTGTTTTACCTACTCCAGCCCCCCCAAATAGTCCTATTTTTCCTCCACGTCGATAAGGAGCTAAAAGATCGACGACCTTAATACCTGTTTCAAAGATGGATAATTTCGTATCTAACTCGATAAAGGCAGGCGCAGATCTATGAATAGGGAACGTTGCACTACTATCTACAGGACCCAAATTGTCAACAGGCTCCCCAAGAACGTTGAAAATTCGTCCGAGAGTAGCTCCACCGACCGGAACACTGAGAGGAGCTCCCGTGTCAATCACTTCCATTCCTCTCATCAACCCGTCCGTAGCACTCATAGCTACAGCTCTAACTCGATTATTTCCTAATAATTGTTGTACCTCACAAGTCACATTAATTTGCTTATCGGCAGTGTCTCTACTCTGGACTACCAAAGCGTTATAAATATAAGGTAACTTGCCTGGGGGAAAAGTGACATCCAGCACGGGTCCAATAATTTGATCGATACGACCTGTACTTTTTTCTTCAATTGTGGAAACCCCGGGAGGAGAAGTAGTAGGATTGGTTCTCATAATTATCACATAATTAAAAAAAAGGAATTTGTCGAAATTTTTCTTTTTTTATTGTTGAATAATGCCAAATCAAATCAAAAAAAATCCAAAAGTAAAAAGGAAATGAATTAGTTAATTCAATAAGAGAGAAAAGGGGACCAGGACTTGATTTCGTTGCCCAAGCGAATCCCATTCAATCGTTTACTCATGGAATGAGTCCATTGGAAAGTTCAATCAATCTTTTTTTTCATATACATTTTGCCTTTTGTGGAGGATCTGTGCCTACTCTACTTTCCTATCTAGGACTTCGATATACAAAATATATACTACTGTGAAGCATAGATTGCTGTCAACAAAGAATTTTATTAGTATTTAGTTAGGTATTTGCATTCAAAATAAGAAAAGAGAACTATTAAGAACTTGTAAAATAAGGATTAGGAATTAATTTGGGTTGCGCTATATCTATCAAAGAGTATACAATAATTATGGATTTGGTAAATCAAATCCATGGTTTAATAACGAACCGTGTTAACTTACCATAACAACAACTCAATTCCTATCGAATTCCTATATTGGAATTCCTATAGGATAGAACATACACAGGGTGTACGCATTATATATGAATGAAACATATTCATTAACCTAAGCATGCCCTCAATTTTCTTTAATGAGTTGATATTATATTAATTGAATATCCTTTTTGTTTTACGAGATTTTTGCTAAAGTTTCATTTACGCCTAATTAACATCGAGTAGACCCTGTTATTGTGAGAATTCTTAATTCAAGAGTTATAGGGAGGGACTTATGTCACCACAAACAGAAACTAAAGCAGGTGTTGGATTTCAAGCTGGTGTTAAAGATTATAAATTGACTTACTACACCCCAGAGTATGAAACTAAGGATACTGATATCTTGGCAGCATTCCGAGTAAGTCCTCAGCCTGGGGTTCCGCCCGAAGAAGCAGGGGCTGCAGTAGCTGCCGAATCTTCTACTGGTACATGGACAACTGTTTGGACTGATGGACTTACCAGTCTTGATCGTTACAAAGGACGATGCTATCACATCGAGCCTGTTGCTGGGGAAGACAACCAATGGATCTGTTATGTAGCTTATCCATTAGACCTATTTGAAGAGGGTTCCGTTACTAACATGTTTACTTCCATTGTAGGTAACGTATTTGGTTTCAAAGCCCTACGTGCTCTACGTTTGGAGGATCTACGAATTCCCCCTACTTATTCAAAAACTTTCCAAGGCCCGCATCATGGTATCCAAGTTGAAAGAGATAAGTTGAACAAGTACGGTCGTCCTTTATTGGGATGTACTATTAAACCAAAATTGGGATTATCCGCAAAAAATTATGGTAGAGCGTGTTATGAGTGTCTACGTGGTGGACTTGATTTTACCAAAGATGATGAAAACGTAAACTCACAACCATTTATGCGCTGGAGAGACCGTTTTGTCTTTTGTGCCGAAGCTATTTATAAATCACAGGCCGAAACCGGTGAAATCAAGGGGCATTACTTGAATGCGACTGCGGGTACATGTGAAGAAATGATTAAGAGAGCTGTATTTGCAAGAGAATTAGGGGTTCCTATTGTAATGCATGACTACTTAACTGGGGGATTCACCGCAAATACTACTTTGGCTCATTATTGCCGCGACAATGGCCTACTTCTTCACATTCACCGTGCAATGCATGCAGTTATTGATAGACAGAAAAATCATGGTATGCATTTCCGTGTATTAGCTAAAGCATTGCGTATGTCTGGGGGAGATCATATCCACTCCGGTACAGTAGTAGGTAAGTTAGAAGGGGAACGCGAAATGACTTTAGGTTTTGTTGATTTATTGCGCGATGATTTTATTGAAAAAGATCGTGCTCGCGGTATCTTTTTCACTCAGGACTGGGTATCCATGCCAGGTGTTATACCGGTAGCTTCAGGTGGTATTCATGTTTGGCATATGCCAGCTCTGACCGAAATCTTTGGGGACGATTCTGTATTACAATTTGGTGGAGGAACTTTAGGACATCCTTGGGGAAATGCACCTGGTGCAGCAGCTAATCGAGTGGCTTTAGAAGCCTGTGTACAAGCTCGTAACGAAGGGCGCGATCTTGCTCGCGAAGGTAATGAAATTATCCGAGCAGCTTGCAAATGGAGTCCTGAACTAGCCGCAGCTTGTGAAGTATGGAAGGCGATCAAATTCGAGTTCGAGCCGGTAGATACTATTGATTAACTAGATAAAACTAAAGATAAAGAAGGTATAAATAAAAAAGAAACGAAATAAAAAGAGAAAAAAATCAGTTATGAAATGCAGTAATTCTTCTTTATTCTTCTAATTGATTGCAATTAAACTCGGCTCAATCTTTTTTAGAAAAAAAAGATTGAGCCGAATAAAAATAGATCATGATATGATCATGAGACTTGACAAATTGAGATTCGTCTATTCTATATATCTAGAATATATATATTAAGGTATAATACAATAAAGAAATACAAATAAAATAATAAAATAATAAAATATAGTATTATCATATGATAATGATAATGGAATCAAATACGCAGTATTTACAGAAAAAAGTCTTCGTTTATTGGGAAAGAATCAATATACTTTTAATGTCGAATCGGGATTCACTAAGACAGAAATAAAGCATTGGGTCGAACTCTTCTTTGGTGTTAAGGTGGTAGCTGTGAATAGCCATCGACTACCTGGAAAAGGTAGAAGAATAGGACCTATTCTGGGCCATACAATGCATTACAGACGTATGATCATTACCCTTCAACCGGGTTATTCTATTCCACTTCTAGATAGAGAAAAAAACTAAAGGAGAATGAATGAAAAAAGACATAGTTTGGAAGTTAGACCTTTTTATAGGACTCTCTTTCAATTTCAAAAAAGAGGACGTTTGAAACTTTTAACAGGCGTAATCGTGAGTCAACAAGTGACTCGAACTGTGTGTAAAAAAAGAAGCATTTTTTTTTTTTCAAAATGCTAGAACTAGATAAGGAAGTTTTCTATAACCTTGAGAAAAAGGATAAAAAGGTAGTTTTTTTTTAGTTTATGACTCCGATCAAGAGCGAGAAATCCTTGATTTGGGATTGGACATAGAACCTGGACCCATCGTAGAGACGTTTAGTTCAAAAGAAAGGATCGTATCCTGATGGTAAGAATTATACTTTCGTGGAAATACAGCGCTATAGACTTCAATGCGGTAGAGTAGACGTTTTGTTTCTAATTTTTCTGGACCAAACCTCCGCTCCGACCCAACGATACAATGAATTTTTTCTGTTCATATTCATAAATAAAAAAGATTCGGAATCGCAATGCTACTATATGCGTCCAGAGGAGTATTTGGAATAATATTCTTCTATAATCCATTATTGCGGGGGGTCTTACTAACAGGGCTTCGCTGCACGGGACAGGTCTTCGTCGAAAAGCTAACTCCACCCGGCATTTTCATACCCTTTCTTTGGGTGGTATATCGCCTTTTAAAGTCTAAGAGGGTAGTAGGGGATCTATAGTAGGTAAGATAATTTGCCCTTTGATTTTGATTGAATATACTATTTTTCCGCCTTTACCACGCATTATTGTATGCGCTTCTAGAGAAGTATGTATGCAGGAAGTAAATTCTAACCGCTTTCTTTTGAATCCAATTTCAAATTAGATTAGAAAGATAGAAAGGCCATGAGGATGGGAAAATCAAAATAAAATCTTTTTAATTAGTTCTCCTTTTTTGGAATTTTCTTATTATCCTTTCATTTTTTTTACAGAATATTTTTCAAACTAAAAATAAAAAATACAATACAATAGTCAATATTCCTTATAATAGATATACTTAATTATATCATAAGAATCTTAAGATATTTTTCGACTAGATAGAAATAGTAAATTTGAATTGAGACACCTATTCCATGACGGATTTAAACTTACCTTCTATTTTCGTGCCTTTAGTAGGCTTAGTATTTCCGGCAATTGCAATGACTTCTTTATTTCTTTATGTGCAAAAAAATAAGATTGTCTAGTATTTTTTAGTGTAAGTAATATAATATGGTAGGGTATGTGGCTTTTTCTACACACACTTTCTACACACAAATGAAAAACGGTTATGGATGCGGATATAGGCTACGAGCATAAATGCATGAATATGCAGAGCCAGGTATAGCGAGTTTTATTTTATTTATTTTAATTGAATCAACGAATATTTTTTGAATAGAAAGTCAATGTATCTAACCTATTATTTCACAGGAGTACTAGTTGCTGAAGGCGATTTCAGAATCAAAAAAAGTAAAGTCAAAATTATTTAGCTTATTCTCTCAATTTCAATCGACCGCTGCTGGATTTAGTATATCTAATATGAATTGGCGATCAGAACACATATGGGTAGAACTTCTAAAAGGTTCTCGAAAAAGGGGTAATTTTTTCTGGGCCTGTATTCTTTTTCTAGGTTCACTAGGATTCTTATCGGTTGGGATTTCCAGTTATCTTGGTAAGAATATTATATCTATACTTCCATCTCAAGAAATTCTTTTTTTTCCGCAGGGGGTCGTGATGTCTTTCTACGGAATCGCAGGCCTATTCATTAGCTCCTACTTGTGGTGTACTATTTTGTGGAATGTAGGTAGTGGTTATGACCGATTCGATAGAAAAGAGGGAATAGTGTGCATTTTTCGTTGGGGATTCCCTGGAATAAAACGTCGCGTCTTCCTTCGATTCCTTATGCGGGATATCCAATCAATTAGAATTCAGGTTAAAGAGGGTCTTTATCCTCGTCGTATTCTTTATATGGAAATCCGGGGCCAGGGGATCATTCCCTTGACTCGTACTGATGATAAATTTTTTACTCCACGAGAAATTGAACAAAAAGCTGCCGAATTGGCCTATTTCTTGCGCGTACCAATTGAAGTATTTTGAGGTATCTTTTTTGAACTGAGTTGAATGAAGAAAAGAAGAATTGGAAGAAGAAAAGTTTTCTCAACACAGGGAGGAAGTCCCTTCTAAATTGGATTTGTTATTGTAAGGGGATTTTTAAGTATTTATCTAAAGGAAGGAACAAACGAGGATAAGAGAAATTTGCTTTTAATTTTTTTTTATCCAAGTTAGATATATCGCATACTATTCTTCCTTTTTCATCCGAAAGGGCTTTTTTTTTATTCTATTTCACTATTTCATTCCATCTAGATCTAAGAAAGAACCCAATGCACTGAAATTCCACTAATAACTAATATACAAAAAAGAAGAATAGATACAGGGTATCAAACCTATAGAGTTTTTGCTTCAAAGAAATAGAAATATCATGAAATAGAAATATCATCATATAGAGTCAGGGAATGGAATAGAGTCAGCGAATGAAGCATATTCATTAACAACTCCATTTACAGATCAAAAATGAAAAAAAAGAAAGCATTGCCTTCTTTACTATATCTTGTATTTATCGTACTTTTGCCTTGGGGGGTCTCTTCCTCATTTAACAAATGTCTGGAACTTTGGATTAAGAATTGGTGGAATACCAGGCAATCCGAAACTCTCTTAACTGATATTCAAGAGAAAAGGATTCTAGAAAGATTCATAGAATTAGAAGAACTTTCTCTCTTGGACGAGATGATAAAAGGGAAACTAAAGACACATGTACAAAAACCTCCTACAGGAATACACAAGGAAATAATACAATGGGTCAAAATAAATAATGAGGATCATCTCCATACCATTTTGCATTTCTCGACAAATATAATCTGTTTGGCTATTCTAAGTGGTTCTTTTTTTCTGGGTAAAGAGGAACTTGTCATTTTGAATTCTTGGGTTCAGGAATTCTTCTATAATTTAAATGACTCAATAAAAGCTTTTTTTATTCTTTTAGTTACTGATTTTTTTGTTGGATTTCACTCCACCCGTGGTTGGGAACTAGTAATTCGTTGGGTCTACAACGATTTTGGATGGGCTCCTAACGAGCTTATTTTCACTATTTTTGTTTGTAGTTTTCCAGTAATTCTAGATACATGTTTGAAATTTTGGGTCTTTTTTTGTTTAAATCGTCTATCTCCTTCGCTTGTAGTCATTTATCATTCAATTAGTGAAGCATAAATTCATTTGATCTCCCGATATTAATATTAATCAAATTAGCAAGCATCTTTTTTTAGAAAGAAAGCCCTTTTCCATTTTAGCAAAATTCTTTCTATTTATACCTACTTTAAGGTATTCATCATTGCAGTACAACTGTTGCAGTAGAATGACAACAGATTCGTGTATAGGGAACTAGATTAGCTTAGCTACCTATCTAATTTATTGTAGAAATTCTGGGATCTGCGATTGGACATGGAAAATAGAAATACTTTTTCTTGGGTAAAGGAACAGATAACTCGATCGATTTCTGTATCGATCATGATATACGTAATAACTCGGACATCTATTTCAAATGCATATCCCATTTTTGCGCAGCAGGGTTATGAAAACCCACGAGAAGCAACTGGACGAATTGTATGTGCCAATTGCCATTTAGCTAGCAAGCCCGTCGATATTGAAGTTCCCCAAGCTGTGCTTCCCGATACTGTATTTGAAGCAGTTCTTCGAATTCCTTATGATATGCAATTGAAACAAGTTCTTGCTAATGGAAAAAAGGGAGGGTTGAATGTAGGTGCTGTTCTTATTTTGCCCGAGGGATTCGAATTAGCGCCGCCCGATCGTATTTCCCCTGAGTTAAAAGAAAAGATAGGAAATCTTGCTTTTCAGAGTTATCGTCCCGATAAAAAAAACATTCTTGTGATAGGCCCTGTTCCCGGTAAGAAATATAGTGAAATTGTCTTTCCCATTCTTTCCCCTGATCCTGCTACGAAGAAAGATGCTCATTTCTTAAAATATCCCATATATGTAGGGGGAAACCGAGGAAGAGGACAGATCTATCCTGATGGTAGCAAGAGTAACAATACAGTCTATAATGCTACGTCAACAGGTATAGTAAGAAAAATACTACGTAAAGAAAAGGGGGGGTATGAAATATCCATAGTTGATGCATCAGATGGACGCCAAGTGATTGATATTATACCTCCCGGACCAGAACTTCTTGTTTCAGAGGGGGAATCCATCAAGCTTGATCAACCATTAACAAGCAATCCTAATGTGGGAGGTTTTGGTCAGGGGGACGCAGAAATCGTGCTTCAGGATCCATTACGTGTCCAAGGCCTTTTGTTCTTCTTCGCATCCGTTATTTTGGCACAAGTTTTTTTGGTTCTCAAAAAGAAACAGTTTGAAAAGGTTCAATTGTACGAAATGAATTTCTAGGTCCCGGGATTTCTTACCATCAAGTTGGTAAAAAGCCTCGATTTATTGGCAATTGCTAGAATTATCTATGATCTATTTTGGAAATCCTTTTTTTGTTTAGACTGCTTTTTGTTTATGAGATGTCTGGAATTCCTTATTTATATCCCATGCAAAAGAAGAGAATCCAAGGCAAAGGCGAGAACAATCAAATTAAAATTTCTTCTTTTTCGGAGGGATTGCAGGTCTTCTTAATCGTCTATTCGGCACAAGAAAAAGCCTTTTTCTTGTGCCGATTCTTCTTGTATCAAAATAAGAATCCTTTTTCTTCCTAATTCGTCAAAGATTACTATTTCTTCTTTATTCGGGTCTGTCTCTTGGACCTCTTTTTCTTTTGCTTAGGTTTAGCCGAGGTAGTGGACAAACAGAGGGGAAGAAAATATGGCGGGGGAAAAATTTCTTGTGATTGTGAGCAAATTGCTTGGCTTGTTTAATTAAGTTCAACTTCAAATTTACAGAAATTTTGCAAAAAAAAAGTAAACTCTTCCATTGAAGGTTTTTTTATTTTTAGGCTAGTTGAATAGTTTTGATTAAGGTTTTATTAGTTTATTACTCGAAACTAAATCAAGGATTTTCAGGATACTTCCTTCGTGGAATAAGATATTGGATCCTCGAGTGATCTCTTTTTCTTGTTGCTTCATAAGAGTGAATCGAATAGATTCAATTCGCGTTATAAGAGTAAAATAAAAATTCCGCGGGTCCTTTCCGCTCTAATCAGATAAAGGGGGGTAAGGACCCGCTAAGCTCCTACTTTTTCATGTTTACAATCTGGTCCCTCCGATTACTATAGAGATGAACCCAATCCAGAATATGAACCATAAAAGAAAACACCTACTAAACCAATCACAGCAATACCAGCTACAGTACCTATCAGCCAAAGAGGAATTCTTCCAGTAGTATCGGCCATTTCCCCTACTTTCCTCCACATTTTATCAATTGGTCATGCTAGAGACAAAAACAGTCATGGGTAGTTATAAGGATGGTATCCTTCCAAATGGGATAAGAGAATTCTTATTAGTCTCTTTCTTTCTCTCAATTGAAGAAGTAATTGGAAAATAAAACAGCAAGTACAAAAATGAGTAATAAACCCCAGTATAGACTGGTACGATTCAATTCAACATTTTGTTCATTCGGGTTTGATTGTGTCATAGTTCTATAGTTGGAATTTGTTTTATCGTTGGATGAACTGCATTGCTGATATTGATCCCAAGAAAAAAACAGTAGGTACAGCTAGTCCGTGAATAGCCAGCCATCGCACTGTAAAAATAGGATAGGTTCGATCTATGGTCATTGAGGGCCTCCTAAAAGGATCTACTAAATTCATCGAGTTGTTCTAAAGAATCAAAACGGTCGGTTATTAACGGAATTCCTTGTCGGCTTTCCGTGAAATACTCGTTTGGCCTAGGACTTCCAAACACGTCATAAGCTAAACCCGTACTGACAAATAACCAACCCGCAATGAATAGGGAAGGTATAGTAATGCTATGAATAACCCAGTATCGAATACTGGTAATAATATCAGCAAAAGAACGTTCTCCCGTGCTTCCAGACATGCTGAACTCCCAAAATTTTTGTACATTCAAAAAAGGAATTGATTCCGTAAAAGATGGGATCGACCAGTAAATAGAAAATTACTGATATTTCATCCTTGTGAGATTGTCAATTTTGTACCAAAGGTGTATTTTGAGTATACCGAATTAGTATAGCTATCCTTCCTATGGCACAGCAATCTGGTTTTGCCTGGTTCCGAAACATAATTACTTTTTTATTTTTTTTTTGTCTATAGGTAAGCTATATGTTATTCAAGGCATCAATAGAAAACCCCATTTTTGTAGGTTCTACTTACTTTTCATTGGCTTCGGAATAATAGAGTAATTCGGAATAGCAGCCAAAATCTTGGGAAAATCTAAGTTAATGATCAATAGGTTTGGATAAATAATTTAGGAAGGATATTCTCATACTGACACAATACAAGGACAAGTATATGTGAAATCTATCCTTTCATAATTCGTAATTCATCCTTGTATTGTTTGTTGGATTAGGTCTAACTTTCTTGACCAAACTGCGAGCGCGGAACTTTACGAGATGAAATAGGGAAAGACAGAAGATAGAATAGAACTTAAAAGGATAATTGAAGTGACTCGTCTTCGAATCTACTTTGGTTGGAGTTCGAAAAAGGAATAAAAATAAAGTAAATTCAAGGAAGAGCTTTCTTTTTTTTTTTTTTTTAACAGCCCCTTGGCAGGTCGTGGAATGCTTTTGTTCTCCTCTTATTCCATATGGAATACAATCAGTTAAAATAAGAAGGAATAGGGGAATATTCGATCGTTCACTCCAAAAAGAGGGTCCTATTGAAAAAGAAATTATCCAAAATAGAAAGAAGTTTTTTTTTTCAAATTCAATTGTTTATTTATCTCTTATTCAAAAATTTCCCTGAAAATTGAATTTCTTTTTTTCATTCAATGGGGTTAGATGATCTAGTTCTTAATATTATTACTTTACTCAATTGACAAATTCCACAACAAATCTCTTGATTCGGAATTAGGGACTCATGTATCATCTGATGAATCCACTTTCTTTTACACTTCTGTATCTTACTCTATCTTGTTTTTTAGTATTATCTAAAATAACTGATGAATTATGAATTTTCCATAACTTAGGTAAATGCTTTACCAACATATGTAGTGTAGTAAAAAAAAATAAATGGAATTTAACTCTTTCATGCTTACTTTAACTAGTTATTTTGGTTTTCTACTGGCTGCTTTAACTATAACCCCAGCTCTATTTATTGGCTTGAACAAGATACGCCTTATTTGAATTGACTGAATAATTATAATTCAGAAAAGAAAAATCTTTCTTTGGGATTCCTGGCATTCTACGACTCTTTTCCAGACTAATTAGGAATTCTTTTCTTGGTCATTGAGATTCGTGGATAATTTAGAGTACTATTTAGGGATAGATCGTACCTCTTTTTTTATCCCCTCGAACAAATCGAAATGATTGAAGTTTTTCTATTTGGAATCGTCTTAGGCCTAATTCCTATTACTTTAGCGGGATTATTCGTGACTGCGTATTTGCAATACAGGCGTGGGGATCAGTTGGATCTTTGATTGAGTCATTTTTTTTTTTTGATTGACCTCCTCCAGACCAGAGAGGAGGTCAAATTGAAATTGGAGTTACAATTCAATTTTGTTAAGTTATTTTACTCTGCTTCGACATAAAATAGATGGAATCACGCTCTGTAGGATTTGAACCTACGACATCGGGTTTTGGAGACCCGCGTTCTACCGAACTGAACTAAGAGCGCTTTCATTCATTCAAAAAGAAAATCTTTTTCTATTCCTAATGTATCTCACGTACGTATAGTCTCCACAAATTCAAGTTATACCCACTTTACTTTAATTGATCTCGTCGCTACTGCCTATAAAGAAGAAAGAAGTAATAGGTAGGGATGACAGGATTTGAACCTGTGACATTTTGTACCCAAAACAAACGCGCTACCAAGCTGCGCTACATCCCTTTTCCAAATTAAATTGTTGTACAATGCCATTGTACACAATTCCTGTCTTCTTTTCCACATCATAATTTTCTTCTTCTTTCTTTCTCTATCTATATATAGAACCCTCGTGTCATTTCTTCTTTTTGGTCTCATATAATTAAGGAATTATATACATATAAAATCCAATATAATTTCGCCTATAAAAGAAGGATTACTTTTCCTTGGTAATATATAGGAAGAAGGGGTCATCTTTTTCTTTTTTAGGGATAGGAAAATTTCGTCGATATGGTTCATTTTATATATAGCATAACAATCTTGGGCAAGAGTTTATGATCATATATGTATTCCAACAAGGAAGGAGGATTTTCAATGCGGGATATAAAAACATATCTCTCTGTAGCACCCGTGCTAAGTACTCTATGGTTTGGTGCTTTAGCAGGTTTATTGATAGAAATTAATCGTTTATTCCCAGATGCTTTGTCATTCCCTTTTTTTTAATTCTAGTTATTGCTATGGGAGGGATAGATTTCTTCGTGATATGACAAAATTTGATCCTTTTCAATCTTTTTTTAGTATCGGAAGGAAAAAGAAAGAAAAGATGGATTGGGTTGAACCTCAGAGTCATTAAAAATTTGGTAAACCCCATTTTTGAAAATAGAAATTCAATTTAAAGGGGTACCCAAGCTAAATAAGGCCTCAGAAATCAGAGCATAGAAAAGGCGGGGCTGGCTAATTAAATGAAAGGATTTCGAACCAAAATCTTTGCTAATTCGACAAGGATTGTATTCTTTAATTATTTCTCTATTTTTTATTACTTAATTAAAGAATAAAAAAAAATTATTCTAATGAATTTTATTCTTCTTCTTCGGATTCAAAATAGAAGAATAAAAGAATAAGTAGAAGAATTAAGTTAAGTCAATCCAAAAAGAAAAGGAGGTTCATGGCCAAGGGAAAAGATGTTAGAATCAGAGTTATTTTGGAATGCATCAGTTGTGTTCGAAAAGGTGCCAATGAGGAATCGACGGGGATTTCTAGATATAGTACTCAAAAGAATCGCCACAATACACCCGGACAATTAGAATTCAAAAAATTTTGTCGTTATTGTCGCAAGCATACGACTCATCACGAAATAAAGAAATAGGAACATCGTGTGTTTGATCTTTCCAAACAACAGAAAGAGTAAGAACTTCATATTTAATATATAAAGAAAACATAGTATAGAATACAAAATACAAATCAACTCATCTGATTTCCGGTAGATATTATTTCATATGTATAGAGGGTATTCATATACTATAATATGAATCAAATAAGATATGGATCAAAGAAAAACTACTTCTTCTGGATCCTAAATTAATAAAATAAAGAAGTGAATTTTCAAATTTTCAAATTTTAAATAAGGAATAAATCATGTATACATCTAAACAACCTTTTCTTAAATCTAAGCAACCCTTTAGTAAATCCAAGCAAACTTTTAATAAATCCAAGCAACCCTTTCGTAAATCCAAGCAAACTTTTCGTAAATTCAAGCAACCTTTTCGTAAATCTAAACAACCTTTTCGTAGGCGTCCCCGGATTGGCCCGGGAGATCGAATTGATTATAGAAACATGAGTTTAATTAATAGATTTATTAGTGAACAAGGAAAAATATTATCGAGACGAATAAATAGATTAACCTTGAAACAACAACGATTAATTACTCTTGCTATAAAACAGGCTCGTATTTTATCTTTCTTACCGTTTCGTAACTATGAGAACGAAAAGCAATTTCAAGCCCAGTCAATTTCAATAATTACAGGTTCTAGACCCAGAAAAAATAGACATATTCCTCAATTAACGCAAAAGTACAATTCCAATCGAAACTTAAGAAACAACAACCAAAATTTAAGAAACAACAACCGGAACTTAAGTTCCGATTGTTGATGTTTTATTCGAATTCGAAAGGGCCAGACCTATATATATTATAAAGAAAGTAATCCAGCTCGTTGATTCCTACCACTTAATCTTAATTTATTGTATCTTCCCGGAGTTCCCTCTCCGGGAATTCATCTTTTATTATTCCAGTATATTACTTTATTTATACCTTTAATTGATGATCTTTATTTTATTGGAAATCGTGTAAAGATTATTTGGATTTGATACAGCTACTTGTGCAAGCATTTTACGATTAAGAATCAATTTCTTCTTGTACAGGTTGTGTATTAATTTACTATAACTATCGAATACTTTATATACCCGCGTTGCTGCGTTTATCCGAGTGATCCACAAACGACGAAAATCCCTCTTTTGCCTACCTCTATCTCGATGAGAGGAAACAAAAGCTCTTTTTACCTGTTGGGTAATCATTCGATTAAGTCTTAAATGAGCCCCTCTAAAGTTTGAGGCAAATGAACGCATTTTTGTTCGTCGTCTCCGGGCTATATATCCTCGCGGAACTCTGGTCATTGAATCAAATTAACCTTAATGAATAACTAATGATTTCTCTTCTTTTAGCCACCCTTTTTCTCATTAATAACAAAACTAATTATTCCGATATATAAAATATTAATTCCAATGGCTTTTGCTATAGTAACCTTCCCAACCACGATTTTTTATTCCACTCCGTTCAGTTATTTCTATACGAAATAACAAATTCATTCTAATAATACTAAAAAAAATAGTGGGTTCCATCGTTTCTATGGTTCCCTTTTAAACGGTGAGGCCCTCTCTATACACCGGAGCCCTTTCTTTCATCAAAAGGTATTGCGAACTTGTATAGTCCACATTCTTTGGCTCTACCTATCCATTATAGAGTAAATAGCTCTTTTCACAATAAGAGTTATCCATACAGTGACGGTATTTAATTATGAAAGTTGGCTAAGTAGCTGACCCTGTTAGTCCGTTCTTTTAGATAAAGGAGCATAAGCCTTTTTCTTTTTATTACTATTTCCTCCGCTTAATGGATAACCATTTGCTACCAATGGAGAATTGCTTCTTATTTCCAATTTAGATAATTGGATTTGCACCAAAGGAAACCATAAATTCCATATACCATAGAAATCTAGGATAGAGAAGCTATATCCTATTCATTGGTACTAATCATGGATACTTCAATTTTTTTTATATTTGTTTGAAGTCATGATCTGAACGAGTCGCACATACACCCTAGCACATGTTCCTCGACGCTGAGGGCATCCTTTAAGCGCGGCCGTTTTTCGAGCATTTCGTATTGGCTGTCTTGCGTTTCTAATAAGTTGTTTAACCGTCGGCATGTTGTATGTATATAGAAAAAAATGGATTGGTTTAGATCCATCTTAACCTGATGATTGCTCATCATGAAGTCTTTCTATTTTCTATTAAATCGAGGAAAACACGAATTTAGCTGTGAAATAACTTTACAAGAAATCCGGACACTACCAATCCTTAAACATTTCTGGAAACCACACTGGATCAGTATCGCAGTGCTTGTCAATCATTTCATCCCCTACAATATCGACAAGTCCATAAGCTTTGGCTTCGTCTGCTGACATAAAAACATCCCTTTCCATGTCTTCGGATACAACCCAAAAAGGCTTGCCTGTTCTTACTGCATAAACCCTTGTGATCATTTCGCGAACTTTGTGTAACTCTTCTACTTCTAGTAAAAATTCTGGTGTCCTTGCCCGATAATAAGCACTAGCAGGTTGGTGAAGCATAATCCTCGCGTGAGGGAATGCTATACGCTTGGTGGGTTCTCCTCCAAGCAGAATGAAGGACGCCATGGAGGCGGCTATTCCGAGGCATATTGTATATATATCTGGTGTCACCGTTTGCATCGTATCAAAAATAGCCATTCCTGAGATTAGCCACCCGCCTGGGGAGTTTATAAACAAAAAAATATCACTAATTCCATCTTCTATACTCAGATATACCATGAGACCTGTAATATGATTCGTGATCTCGCAACGAATCTCTTGACCTAAAAAAAGTGTCCTTTCTCGATACATAACATTGTATAAGTCAACCCAAGTCGCTTCTTCATCTCCAGGAATCCGGTAAGGTACTTTTGGAACACCAATGGGCATATTAGATTAATATTATTAAATTTAAGTAAGAAAACCACACTTTAATATGGAAACGTAAGAATGGAACAGAAAGAAAGAATCCGCAGTTTATTGTCTTAATTTTTATTCTTATTCTATATGAATATTATAGATTCTATTAATACGTAGATTGAAAGGTTATACATATAAGGAATGTAAGACAGATTGAATAAAGAAAAGGGAATGGGTGATTTGAATGCTAAACAAAGAGGGGTAGCGATCTATTCTTCGTTTTTTCCAAATTGGCCAAGTTACCCATTGCATATTGGCACTTATCGAGTATAGAATAGATCTGCTTCTCTTTCTTCTTATGAACAGAATTGGCTTCTTATTTTTAATGGAATGAAATAAATATTCGCGCTTTCTGACACAGAATCCCCTAGAAGGGTTAGGTACATAGGATATGGATAGTCTTTTTCAATGCGATAAAATAAAGCGACATCGTGTCTATTTTTCTTTGCTAAAGGGGTATTTCCATGGGTTTGCCTTGGTATCGTGTTCATACTGTCGTATTGAATGATCCGGGTCGATTGCTTGCGGTGCATATAATGCACACAGCTCTAGTTTCTGGTTGGGCTGGCTCAATGGCTTTATACGAATTAGCAGTTTTTGATCCCTCTGATCCTGTTCTGGATCCAATGTGGAGACAAGGTATGTTCGTAATTCCCTTCATGACTCGTTTAGGAATAACGGATTCGTGGGGTGGTTGGAGTATTTCAGGAGGAACTGTAACAAATCCGGGTATTTGGAGTTATGAAGGTGTGGCAGGTACGCATATTGTGTTTTCTGGCTTGTGTTTCTTGGCAGCGATCTGGCATTGGGTATATTGGGACCTAGAAATATTCTCTGATGAGCGGACGGGAAAACCCTCTTTGGATTTGCCAAGATCTTTGGAATTCATTTATTTCTTGCAGGGGTGGCTTGCTTTGGCTTTGGGGCATTTCATGTAACGGGTTTGTATGGTCCTGGGATATGGGTATCCGATCCTTATGGACTAACTGGAAAAGTACAAGCTGTAAATCCAGCGTGGGGTGCAGAAGGTTTTGATCCTTTTGTTCCGGGGGGAATAGCTTCTCATCATATTGCTGCGGGTACATTGGGTATATTAGCGGGCTTATTCCATCTTAGTGTCCGTCCGCCTCAACGTCTATATAAAGGATTACGTATGGGCAATATTGAAACTGTACTTTCCAGTAGTATCGCTGCTGTTTTTTTTGCAGCTTTCGTAGTTGCTGGAACTATGTGGTATGGGTCAGCAACGACCCCAATCGAATTATTTGGGCCTACTCGTTATCAGTGGGATCAGGGATACTTTCAGCAAGAAATATATCGAAGAGTTAGCAATGGTTTAGCCGAAAATCTTAGTTTATCAGAAGCTTGGTCTAAAATTCCCGAAAAATTAGCCTTTTATGATTATATTGGTAATAATCCGGCAAAAGGGGGATTATTCAGAGCAGGCTCAATGGACAATGGGGATGGAATAGCTGTTGGATGGTTAGGACATCCCGTCTTTAGAGATAAAGAAGGACGTGAGCTTTTTGTACGCCGTATGCCTACTTTTTTTGAAACATTTCCGGTTGTTTTGGTAGATGAGGAGGGAATTGTTAGAGCAGACGTTCCTTTTAGAAGAGCAGAATCCAAATATAGTGTTGAACAAGTAGGTGTAACGGTGGAGTTCTATGGTGGCGAACTTAATGGAGTAAGTTATTCTGATCCTGCTACTGTAAAAAAATATGCGAGGCGTTCTCAATTAGGGGAAATTTTTGAATTAGACCGGGCTACTTTGAAATCTGATGGTGTTTTTCGCAGCAGTCCAAGGGGTTGGTTCACTTTTGGTCATGCTACCTTTGCTTTGCTCTTCTTTTTCGGACACATTTGGCATGGCGCTAGAACATTGTTCCGAGATGTTTTTGCTGGTATTGATCCAGATTTGGATGCTCAAGTGGAATTTGGAACATTCCAAAAAGTGGGAGATCCAACTACAAGGAAACAGGCAGTTTGATACACATTGTTATAGTATCTTTCACCTCTCTTTTTTGATTTGACATGGGAAACATCTCCCATCCTTTCTTTGACTCTTTTTCTTTCTTTATATGGGAAATTATCCCAAATGACAAATGAATAGGTGTGGAAGTTATAATTGTAAATAAACCAGGATCGAATCTATGGAAGCATTGGTTTATACGTTCCTTTTAGTTTCGACTTTAGGGATAATTTTTTTCGCTATCTTCTTCCGAGAACCACCTAAGGTTCCACCAACTCCAACTAAAAGAATAAAATAATTTCATTTAAGTAAGAAGTCCCCCTATCTGGGAGACTTCTTACTTAAATTAGTCTCCGTGTTCTTCGAATGGATCTCTTAATTGTTGAGAGGGTTGCCCAAACGCGGTATATAAGGCATACCCAGTAAAGCTTACAAGTAAACCAGATATGGAGATGGCGACTAAAGTTGCTGTTTCCATTTTTATAGAATTTCAAGATTACAATGGATCTACGAAAAGATCGTGTATTTACAACTACAACGGAATAGTATACAAAGTCAACACCAATGATTAAATAGAATTTATGGCTACACAAACCGTTGAAGATAGTTCTAAACCTAGGCCAAAACGAACTGGTGCAGGTAGTTTACTGAAACCCTTGAATTCGGAATATGGGAAAGTCGCCCCGGGTTGGGGGACTACTCCTTTTATGGGGATCGCAATGGCTTTATTCGCTATATTCCTATCTATCATTTTAGAAATTTATAATTCTTCCGTTTTACTGGACGGAATTTTAACCAATTAGGTTTCTACTAACTAAAACTAGGAAGTCAGAGTTTTTCCATCCAAAAAAGCCTTTCTAGTTTAAGATCTACATTTCTAGATATTATGGTAGTTCGACCGCGGAATTTTTTTGTTTCGGTATCTCTGGAATATGAGTGTGTGACTTGTTAGAATTGATCCTATTGATAATACATAGAAAGGGCCTGTTATCTCTATCAAGATGATTCTAATTCGTCAGATATTATTTATTCTAGTATCTGGAACACGAAATAGATAGAGTGGATCAAAAAAAAATGGAACTATGATTCATACTCACTATTAAGACCTCGCAACCAGACTGAAAAATTCAAGTAGTTCTTAAATAAAAATAAAAAAGAAATTTTCTTCCTTCCAATTTTGTTTGCCCAAAAGACAACTTTTTTTCTCTCGATTTTGTCGAGTCATTACACTGATTCAATAAATGATTATCAAGCGGTTCTTATTCGAAGAACCCTTGCCTTTTGTTTAGCTTGAGACTAAATCATCGTGGCTCTAGTATGAATCTAAGGTTTTAATTGAACTGATTCATAGGATCTCAACAAGATAATTTCTATATTACGCATAAAAAAACAAATCCTTTATAGGGAAGAGAAAAGTCAAGAAGCCTCTAATGACCAACATAAGGGAAAGGAAGAAAGAAAGACGCGCCAACTTGAGATTTTTTGGCATTATCATCACAAAGAAGATATTCCGGATTTTTCTTATTTGATATCTTCAAGGCAAATCGACCCAATTCAGTGGCTGATGAAGTTTTGAACCTTTTTTCTAATATTCGTTGAAATTTTGTGTTTCTGCTTGAGCCGTACGAGATGAAATTTTCATATACGGCTCTTAGAGGGGGACTCGGGTTAGTTACCTATCTCAATAAAGTATATGATTGGTTTGAGGAACGTCTTGAGATTCAGGCAATTGCAGATGATATAACTAGTAAATATGTTCCTCCCCATGTCAACATATTTTATTGTTTAGGGGGAATTACACTTACTTGTTTTCTAGTACAAGTCGCTACCGGTTTTGCTATGACTTTTTACTACCGACCAACCGTTACAGAGGCTTTTTCCTCGGTTCAATACATAATGACCGAGGCCAACTTTGGTTGGTTAATCCGATCAGTTCATCGATGGTCAGCAAGTATGATGGTTTTAATGATGATCCTGCATGTATTTCGTGTGTATCTCACAGGGGGATTTAAAAAACCCCGCGAATTAACTTGGGTCACAGGTGTGGTTTTGGCTGTTTTGACTGCATCATTTGGTGTAACTGGTTATTCTTTGCCTTGGGATCAAATTGGCTATTGGGCAGTCAAAATTGTGACAGGTGTACCTGACGCCATTCCGGTAATAGGATCGCCTTTAGTGGAGTTATTACGCGGAAGTGCTAGTGTGGGCCAATCCACTTTGACTCGTTTTTATAGTTTACATACCTTTGTACTGCCTCTGCTTACTGCCGTATTTATGTTAATGCACTTTCCAATGATACGTAAGCAAGGTATTTCGGGTCCTTTATAGGGAAGGCATATCATAGAGAATTATAATTATCATATATCATATCGGGTAGGTTTTGGTATTTCATTGCTACAAGCATGGGTTATTGTAAAATAACACATGTCATTTGGATACTTCTCTTCAACTCCAAAGTATTTTTATACAATACAAATAGTTGAAGTTAATTTTACGAAAGAAAAAAGGCGGATTATGGGAGTGTGTGACTTGAATTATTGATTTGGCCATGCAGATAAAGAATTGGATCTGCCACATTAGAATTCACAACCAAAGGTGTCTCCGCATCCAATCAACATGTAAGTCCCCTACCTAGGAAGGATAGGCTGGTTCACTTGAGGAGAATATCTTCTATGATCATACCGCAACCATGTCATCCATGAACAGGCTCCGTAAGATCCCATAGAGTAGAAATGGAATAAGTCATGTGACATGATCCAGTTCTCTATTTATTACACTTACCTTTTTATTATAGTATGGAAATGCATTCATTTTCTTTGCATCGATTGTGATCCGCAATACTATCGGAGTAAAAGAAGGGATCTAAGGAAGAATGTAGGCTAAACTTTTTGATTTTTTATTAGTAACAAGTAAATATTTTGTTTGGAGGTAAGAAACTTGCGATATTGAGGGGATAAATACCAACTAATCAAGAGACATGAGACAATCCACAAAGCAATTGATCATGATCAAATTTGTAAGCCCACTTGGATATTGAGCATTTACCCATAAGAATAGGATTATTTTCAATGAGTAGTTGTAGGTGCAACTTCGGAAAGAGAATCTGATAAAGCTTTCTTGCCTAGAGTCATTGAGTCATTATAAACCTTAATTCTATTAAGGATCTTCCGCGGTCTTATTTCTTTCACTCTTGCTCGAGCCGGATGATGATAAATTCTCATGTCCGGTTCCTTTGGGGGATGGATCCTAAAGAGTTCACCTATCCCAATAACAAAGAAACCAGACTTAAATGATCCTGTATTAAGAGCTAAATTAGCTAAAGGGATGGGACATAATTATTACGGGGAACCCGCATGGCCCAACGATCTTTTATATATTTTTCCAGTAGTAATTCTAGGTACTATTGCATGTAATGTAGGTTTAGCGGTTCTCGAGCCATCAATGATTGGTGAACCGGCAGATCCGTTTGCAACTCCTCTGGAAATATTACCCGAGTGGTACTTCTTTCCCGTGTTTCAAATACTCCGTACGGTACCCAATAAGTTATTGGGCGTTCTTTTAATGGTTTCTGTGCCAACAGGCTTATTGACAGTACCTTTTCTAGAGAATGTCAATAAATTCCAAAATCCATTTCGCCGCCCAGTAGCTACGA
>NW_028260542.1:0-27500 GCF_056163025.1 Triticum urartu
AAGGAAGTTTTCTATAACCTTGAGAAAAAGGATAAAAAGGTAGTTTTTTTTTAGTTTATGACTCCGATCAAGAGCGAGAAATCCTTGATTTGGGATTGGACATAGAACCTGGACCCATCGTAGAGACGTTTAGTTCAAAAGAAAGGATCGTATCCTGATGGTAAGAATTATACTTTCGTGGAAATACAGCGCTATAGACTTCAATGCGGTAGAGTAGACGTTTTGTTTCTAATTTTTCTGGACCAAACCTCCGCTCCGACCCAACGATACAATGAATTTTTTCTGTTCATATTCATAAATAAAAAAGATTCGGAATCGCAATGCTACTATATGCGTCCAGAGGAGTATTTGGAATAATATTCTTCTATAATCCATTATTGCGGGGGGTCTTACTAACAGGGCTTCGCTGCACGGGACAGGTCTTCGTCGAAAAGCTAACTCCACCCGGCATTTTCATACCCTTTCTTTGGGTGGTATATCGCCTTTTAAAGTCTAAGAGGGTAGTAGGGGATCTATAGTAGGTAAGATAATTTGCCCTTTGATTTTGATTGAATATACTATTTTTCCGCCTTTACCACGCATTATTGTATGCGCTTCTAGAGAAGTATGTATGCAGGAAGTAAATTCTAACCGCTTTCTTTTGAATCCAATTTCAAATTAGATTAGAAAGATAGAAAGGCCATGAGGATGGGAAAATCAAAATAAAATCTTTTTAATTAGTTCTCCTTTTTTGGAATTTTCTTATTATCCTTTCATTTTTTTTACAGAATATTTTTCAAACTAAAAATAAAAAATACAATACAATAGTCAATATTCCTTATAATAGATATACTTAATTATATCATAAGAATCTTAAGATATTTTTCGACTAGATAGAAATAGTAAATTTGAATTGAGACACCTATTCCATGACGGATTTAAACTTACCTTCTATTTTCGTGCCTTTAGTAGGCTTAGTATTTCCGGCAATTGCAATGACTTCTTTATTTCTTTATGTGCAAAAAAATAAGATTGTCTAGTATTTTTTAGTGTAAGTAATATAATATGGTAGGGTATGTGGCTTTTTCTACACACACTTTCTACACACAAATGAAAAACGGTTATGGATGCGGATATAGGCTACGAGCATAAATGCATGAATATGCAGAGCCAGGTATAGCGAGTTTTATTTTATTTATTTTAATTGAATCAACGAATATTTTTTGAATAGAAAGTCAATGTATCTAACCTATTATTTCACAGGAGTACTAGTTGCTGAAGGCGATTTCAGAATCAAAAAAAGTAAAGTCAAAATTATTTAGCTTATTCTCTCAATTTCAATCGACCGCTGCTGGATTTAGTATATCTAATATGAATTGGCGATCAGAACACATATGGGTAGAACTTCTAAAAGGTTCTCGAAAAAGGGGTAATTTTTTCTGGGCCTGTATTCTTTTTCTAGGTTCACTAGGATTCTTATCGGTTGGGATTTCCAGTTATCTTGGTAAGAATATTATATCTATACTTCCATCTCAAGAAATTCTTTTTTTTCCGCAGGGGGTCGTGATGTCTTTCTACGGAATCGCAGGCCTATTCATTAGCTCCTACTTGTGGTGTACTATTTTGTGGAATGTAGGTAGTGGTTATGACCGATTCGATAGAAAAGAGGGAATAGTGTGCATTTTTCGTTGGGGATTCCCTGGAATAAAACGTCGCGTCTTCCTTCGATTCCTTATGCGGGATATCCAATCAATTAGAATTCAGGTTAAAGAGGGTCTTTATCCTCGTCGTATTCTTTATATGGAAATCCGGGGCCAGGGGATCATTCCCTTGACTCGTACTGATGATAAATTTTTTACTCCACGAGAAATTGAACAAAAAGCTGCCGAATTGGCCTATTTCTTGCGCGTACCAATTGAAGTATTTTGAGGTATCTTTTTTGAACTGAGTTGAATGAAGAAAAGAAGAATTGGAAGAAGAAAAGTTTTCTCAACACAGGGAGGAAGTCCCTTCTAAATTGGATTTGTTATTGTAAGGGGATTTTTAAGTATTTATCTAAAGGAAGGAACAAACGAGGATAAGAGAAATTTGCTTTTAATTTTTTTTTATCCAAGTTAGATATATCGCATACTATTCTTCCTTTTTCATCCGAAAGGGCTTTTTTTTTATTCTATTTCACTATTTCATTCCATCTAGATCTAAGAAAGAACCCAATGCACTGAAATTCCACTAATAACTAATATACAAAAAAGAAGAATAGATACAGGGTATCAAACCTATAGAGTTTTTGCTTCAAAGAAATAGAAATATCATGAAATAGAAATATCATCATATAGAGTCAGGGAATGGAATAGAGTCAGCGAATGAAGCATATTCATTAACAACTCCATTTACAGATCAAAAATGAAAAAAAAGAAAGCATTGCCTTCTTTACTATATCTTGTATTTATCGTACTTTTGCCTTGGGGGGTCTCTTCCTCATTTAACAAATGTCTGGAACTTTGGATTAAGAATTGGTGGAATACCAGGCAATCCGAAACTCTCTTAACTGATATTCAAGAGAAAAGGATTCTAGAAAGATTCATAGAATTAGAAGAACTTTCTCTCTTGGACGAGATGATAAAAGGGAAACTAAAGACACATGTACAAAAACCTCCTACAGGAATACACAAGGAAATAATACAATGGGTCAAAATAAATAATGAGGATCATCTCCATACCATTTTGCATTTCTCGACAAATATAATCTGTTTGGCTATTCTAAGTGGTTCTTTTTTTCTGGGTAAAGAGGAACTTGTCATTTTGAATTCTTGGGTTCAGGAATTCTTCTATAATTTAAATGACTCAATAAAAGCTTTTTTTATTCTTTTAGTTACTGATTTTTTTGTTGGATTTCACTCCACCCGTGGTTGGGAACTAGTAATTCGTTGGGTCTACAACGATTTTGGATGGGCTCCTAACGAGCTTATTTTCACTATTTTTGTTTGTAGTTTTCCAGTAATTCTAGATACATGTTTGAAATTTTGGGTCTTTTTTTGTTTAAATCGTCTATCTCCTTCGCTTGTAGTCATTTATCATTCAATTAGTGAAGCATAAATTCATTTGATCTCCCGATATTAATATTAATCAAATTAGCAAGCATCTTTTTTTAGAAAGAAAGCCCTTTTCCATTTTAGCAAAATTCTTTCTATTTATACCTACTTTAAGGTATTCATCATTGCAGTACAACTGTTGCAGTAGAATGACAACAGATTCGTGTATAGGGAACTAGATTAGCTTAGCTACCTATCTAATTTATTGTAGAAATTCTGGGATCTGCGATTGGACATGGAAAATAGAAATACTTTTTCTTGGGTAAAGGAACAGATAACTCGATCGATTTCTGTATCGATCATGATATACGTAATAACTCGGACATCTATTTCAAATGCATATCCCATTTTTGCGCAGCAGGGTTATGAAAACCCACGAGAAGCAACTGGACGAATTGTATGTGCCAATTGCCATTTAGCTAGCAAGCCCGTCGATATTGAAGTTCCCCAAGCTGTGCTTCCCGATACTGTATTTGAAGCAGTTCTTCGAATTCCTTATGATATGCAATTGAAACAAGTTCTTGCTAATGGAAAAAAGGGAGGGTTGAATGTAGGTGCTGTTCTTATTTTGCCCGAGGGATTCGAATTAGCGCCGCCCGATCGTATTTCCCCTGAGTTAAAAGAAAAGATAGGAAATCTTGCTTTTCAGAGTTATCGTCCCGATAAAAAAAACATTCTTGTGATAGGCCCTGTTCCCGGTAAGAAATATAGTGAAATTGTCTTTCCCATTCTTTCCCCTGATCCTGCTACGAAGAAAGATGCTCATTTCTTAAAATATCCCATATATGTAGGGGGAAACCGAGGAAGAGGACAGATCTATCCTGATGGTAGCAAGAGTAACAATACAGTCTATAATGCTACGTCAACAGGTATAGTAAGAAAAATACTACGTAAAGAAAAGGGGGGGTATGAAATATCCATAGTTGATGCATCAGATGGACGCCAAGTGATTGATATTATACCTCCCGGACCAGAACTTCTTGTTTCAGAGGGGGAATCCATCAAGCTTGATCAACCATTAACAAGCAATCCTAATGTGGGAGGTTTTGGTCAGGGGGACGCAGAAATCGTGCTTCAGGATCCATTACGTGTCCAAGGCCTTTTGTTCTTCTTCGCATCCGTTATTTTGGCACAAGTTTTTTTGGTTCTCAAAAAGAAACAGTTTGAAAAGGTTCAATTGTACGAAATGAATTTCTAGGTCCCGGGATTTCTTACCATCAAGTTGGTAAAAAGCCTCGATTTATTGGCAATTGCTAGAATTATCTATGATCTATTTTGGAAATCCTTTTTTTGTTTAGACTGCTTTTTGTTTATGAGATGTCTGGAATTCCTTATTTATATCCCATGCAAAAGAAGAGAATCCAAGGCAAAGGCGAGAACAATCAAATTAAAATTTCTTCTTTTTCGGAGGGATTGCAGGTCTTCTTAATCGTCTATTCGGCACAAGAAAAAGCCTTTTTCTTGTGCCGATTCTTCTTGTATCAAAATAAGAATCCTTTTTCTTCCTAATTCGTCAAAGATTACTATTTCTTCTTTATTCGGGTCTGTCTCTTGGACCTCTTTTTCTTTTGCTTAGGTTTAGCCGAGGTAGTGGACAAACAGAGGGGAAGAAAATATGGCGGGGGAAAAATTTCTTGTGATTGTGAGCAAATTGCTTGGCTTGTTTAATTAAGTTCAACTTCAAATTTACAGAAATTTTGCAAAAAAAAAGTAAACTCTTCCATTGAAGGTTTTTTTATTTTTAGGCTAGTTGAATAGTTTTGATTAAGGTTTTATTAGTTTATTACTCGAAACTAAATCAAGGATTTTCAGGATACTTCCTTCGTGGAATAAGATATTGGATCCTCGAGTGATCTCTTTTTCTTGTTGCTTCATAAGAGTGAATCGAATAGATTCAATTCGCGTTATAAGAGTAAAATAAAAATTCCGCGGGTCCTTTCCGCTCTAATCAGATAAAGGGGGGTAAGGACCCGCTAAGCTCCTACTTTTTCATGTTTACAATCTGGTCCCTCCGATTACTATAGAGATGAACCCAATCCAGAATATGAACCATAAAAGAAAACACCTACTAAACCAATCACAGCAATACCAGCTACAGTACCTATCAGCCAAAGAGGAATTCTTCCAGTAGTATCGGCCATTTCCCCTACTTTCCTCCACATTTTATCAATTGGTCATGCTAGAGACAAAAACAGTCATGGGTAGTTATAAGGATGGTATCCTTCCAAATGGGATAAGAGAATTCTTATTAGTCTCTTTCTTTCTCTCAATTGAAGAAGTAATTGGAAAATAAAACAGCAAGTACAAAAATGAGTAATAAACCCCAGTATAGACTGGTACGATTCAATTCAACATTTTGTTCATTCGGGTTTGATTGTGTCATAGTTCTATAGTTGGAATTTGTTTTATCGTTGGATGAACTGCATTGCTGATATTGATCCCAAGAAAAAAACAGTAGGTACAGCTAGTCCGTGAATAGCCAGCCATCGCACTGTAAAAATAGGATAGGTTCGATCTATGGTCATTGAGGGCCTCCTAAAAGGATCTACTAAATTCATCGAGTTGTTCTAAAGAATCAAAACGGTCGGTTATTAACGGAATTCCTTGTCGGCTTTCCGTGAAATACTCGTTTGGCCTAGGACTTCCAAACACGTCATAAGCTAAACCCGTACTGACAAATAACCAACCCGCAATGAATAGGGAAGGTATAGTAATGCTATGAATAACCCAGTATCGAATACTGGTAATAATATCAGCAAAAGAACGTTCTCCCGTGCTTCCAGACATGCTGAACTCCCAAAATTTTTGTACATTCAAAAAAGGAATTGATTCCGTAAAAGATGGGATCGACCAGTAAATAGAAAATTACTGATATTTCATCCTTGTGAGATTGTCAATTTTGTACCAAAGGTGTATTTTGAGTATACCGAATTAGTATAGCTATCCTTCCTATGGCACAGCAATCTGGTTTTGCCTGGTTCCGAAACATAATTACTTTTTTATTTTTTTTTTGTCTATAGGTAAGCTATATGTTATTCAAGGCATCAATAGAAAACCCCATTTTTGTAGGTTCTACTTACTTTTCATTGGCTTCGGAATAATAGAGTAATTCGGAATAGCAGCCAAAATCTTGGGAAAATCTAAGTTAATGATCAATAGGTTTGGATAAATAATTTAGGAAGGATATTCTCATACTGACACAATACAAGGACAAGTATATGTGAAATCTATCCTTTCATAATTCGTAATTCATCCTTGTATTGTTTGTTGGATTAGGTCTAACTTTCTTGACCAAACTGCGAGCGCGGAACTTTACGAGATGAAATAGGGAAAGACAGAAGATAGAATAGAACTTAAAAGGATAATTGAAGTGACTCGTCTTCGAATCTACTTTGGTTGGAGTTCGAAAAAGGAATAAAAATAAAGTAAATTCAAGGAAGAGCTTTCTTTTTTTTTTTTTTTTAACAGCCCCTTGGCAGGTCGTGGAATGCTTTTGTTCTCCTCTTATTCCATATGGAATACAATCAGTTAAAATAAGAAGGAATAGGGGAATATTCGATCGTTCACTCCAAAAAGAGGGTCCTATTGAAAAAGAAATTATCCAAAATAGAAAGAAGTTTTTTTTTTCAAATTCAATTGTTTATTTATCTCTTATTCAAAAATTTCCCTGAAAATTGAATTTCTTTTTTTCATTCAATGGGGTTAGATGATCTAGTTCTTAATATTATTACTTTACTCAATTGACAAATTCCACAACAAATCTCTTGATTCGGAATTAGGGACTCATGTATCATCTGATGAATCCACTTTCTTTTACACTTCTGTATCTTACTCTATCTTGTTTTTTAGTATTATCTAAAATAACTGATGAATTATGAATTTTCCATAACTTAGGTAAATGCTTTACCAACATATGTAGTGTAGTAAAAAAAAATAAATGGAATTTAACTCTTTCATGCTTACTTTAACTAGTTATTTTGGTTTTCTACTGGCTGCTTTAACTATAACCCCAGCTCTATTTATTGGCTTGAACAAGATACGCCTTATTTGAATTGACTGAATAATTATAATTCAGAAAAGAAAAATCTTTCTTTGGGATTCCTGGCATTCTACGACTCTTTTCCAGACTAATTAGGAATTCTTTTCTTGGTCATTGAGATTCGTGGATAATTTAGAGTACTATTTAGGGATAGATCGTACCTCTTTTTTTATCCCCTCGAACAAATCGAAATGATTGAAGTTTTTCTATTTGGAATCGTCTTAGGCCTAATTCCTATTACTTTAGCGGGATTATTCGTGACTGCGTATTTGCAATACAGGCGTGGGGATCAGTTGGATCTTTGATTGAGTCATTTTTTTTTTTTGATTGACCTCCTCCAGACCAGAGAGGAGGTCAAATTGAAATTGGAGTTACAATTCAATTTTGTTAAGTTATTTTACTCTGCTTCGACATAAAATAGATGGAATCACGCTCTGTAGGATTTGAACCTACGACATCGGGTTTTGGAGACCCGCGTTCTACCGAACTGAACTAAGAGCGCTTTCATTCATTCAAAAAGAAAATCTTTTTCTATTCCTAATGTATCTCACGTACGTATAGTCTCCACAAATTCAAGTTATACCCACTTTACTTTAATTGATCTCGTCGCTACTGCCTATAAAGAAGAAAGAAGTAATAGGTAGGGATGACAGGATTTGAACCTGTGACATTTTGTACCCAAAACAAACGCGCTACCAAGCTGCGCTACATCCCTTTTCCAAATTAAATTGTTGTACAATGCCATTGTACACAATTCCTGTCTTCTTTTCCACATCATAATTTTCTTCTTCTTTCTTTCTCTATCTATATATAGAACCCTCGTGTCATTTCTTCTTTTTGGTCTCATATAATTAAGGAATTATATACATATAAAATCCAATATAATTTCGCCTATAAAAGAAGGATTACTTTTCCTTGGTAATTATAGGAAGAAGGGGTCATCTTTTTCTTTTTTAGGGATAGGAAAATTTCGTCGATATGGTTCATTTTATATATAGCATAACAATCTTGGGCAAGAGTTTATGATCATATATGTATTCCAACAAGGAAGGAGGATTTTCAATGCGGGATATAAAAACATATCTCTCTGTAGCACCCGTGCTAAGTACTCTATGGTTTGGTGCTTTAGCAGGTTTATTGATAGAAATTAATCGTTTATTCCCAGATGCTTTGTCATTCCCTTTTTTTTAATTCTAGTTATTGCTATGGGAGGGATAGATTTCTTCGTGATATGTATCGGAAGGAAAAAGAAAGAAAAGATGGATTGGGTTGAACCTCAGAGTCATTAAAAATTTGGTAAACCCCATTTTTGAAAATAGAAATTCAATTTAAAGGGGTACCCAAGCTAAATAAGGCCTCAGAAATCAGAGCATAGAAAAGGCGGGGCTGGCTAATTAAATGAAAGGATTTCGAACCAAAATCTTTGCTAATTCGACAAGGATTGTATTCTTTAATTATTTCTCTATTTTTTATTACTTAATTAAAGAATAAAAAAAAATTATTCTAATGAATTTTATTCTTCTTCTTCGGATTCAAAATAGAAGAATAAAAGAATAAGTAGAAGAATTAAGTTAAGTCAATCCAAAAAGAAAAGGAGGTTCATGGCCAAGGGAAAAGATGTTAGAATCAGAGTTATTTTGGAATGCATCAGTTGTGTTCGAAAAGGTGCCAATGAGGAATCGACGGGGATTTCTAGATATAGTACTCAAAAGAATCGCCACAATACACCCGGACAATTAGAATTCAAAAAATTTTGTCGTTATTGTCGCAAGCATACGACTCATCACGAAATAAAGAAATAGGAACATCGTGTGTTTGATCTTTCCAAACAACAGAAAGAGTAAGAACTTCATATTTAATATATAAAGAAAACATAGTATAGAATACAAAATACAAATCAACTCATCTGATTTCCGGTAGATATTATTTCATATGTATAGAGGGTATTCATATACTATAATATGAATCAAATAAGATATGGATCAAAGAAAAACTACTTCTTCTGGATCCTAAATTAATAAAATAAAGAAGTGAATTTTCAAATTTTCAAATTTTAAATAAGGAATAAATCATGTATACATCTAAACAACCTTTTCTTAAATCTAAGCAACCCTTTAGTAAATCCAAGCAAACTTTTAATAAATCCAAGCAACCCTTTCGTAAATCCAAGCAAACTTTTCGTAAATTCAAGCAACCTTTTCGTAAATCTAAACAACCTTTTCGTAGGCGTCCCCGGATTGGCCCGGGAGATCGAATTGATTATAGAAACATGAGTTTAATTAATAGATTTATTAGTGAACAAGGAAAAATATTATCGAGACGAATAAATAGATTAACCTTGAAACAACAACGATTAATTACTCTTGCTATAAAACAGGCTCGTATTTTATCTTTCTTACCGTTTCGTAACTATGAGAACGAAAAGCAATTTCAAGCCCAGTCAATTTCAATAATTACAGGTTCTAGACCCAGAAAAAATAGACATATTCCTCAATTAACGCAAAAGTACAATTCCAATCGAAACTTAAGAAACAACAACCAAAATTTAAGAAACAACAACCGGAACTTAAGTTCCGATTGTTGATGTTTTATTCGAATTCGAAAGGGCCAGACCTATATATATTATAAAGAAAGTAATCCAGCTCGTTGATTCCTACCACTTAATCTTAATTTATTGTATCTTCCCGGAGTTCCCTCTCCGGGAATTCATCTTTTATTATTCCAGTATATTACTTTATTTATACCTTTAATTGATGATCTTTATTTTATTGGAAATCGTGTAAAGATTATTTGGATTTGATACAGCTACTTGTGCAAGCATTTTACGATTAAGAATCAATTTCTTCTTGTACAGGTTGTGTATTAATTTACTATAACTATCGAATACTTTATATACCCGCGTTGCTGCGTTTATCCGAGTGATCCACAAACGACGAAAATCCCTCTTTTGCCTACCTCTATCTCGATGAGAGGAAACAAAAGCTCTTTTTACCTGTTGGGTAATCATTCGATTAAGTCTTAAATGAGCCCCTCTAAAGTTTGAGGCAAATGAACGCATTTTTGTTCGTCGTCTCCGGGCTATATATCCTCGCGGAACTCTGGTCATTGAATCAAATTAACCTTAATGAATAACTAATGATTTCTCTTCTTTTAGCCACCCTTTTTCTCATTAATAACAAAACTAATTATTCCGATATATAAAATATTAATTCCAATGGCTTTTGCTATAGTAACCTTCCCAACCACGATTTTTTATTCCACTCCGTTCAGTTATTTCTATACGAAATAACAAATTCATTCTAATAATACTAAAAAAAATAGTGGGTTCCATCGTTTCTATGGTTCCCTTTTAAACGGTGAGGCCCTCTCTATACACCGGAGCCCTTTCTTTCATCAAAAGGTATTGCGAACTTGTATAGTCCACATTCTTTGGCTCTACCTATCCATTATAGAGTAAATAGCTCTTTTCACAATAAGAGTTATCCATACAGTGACGGTATTTAATTATGAAAGTTGGCTAAGTAGCTGACCCTGTTAGTCCGTTCTTTTAAGATAAAGGAGCATAAGCCTTTTTCTTTTTATTACTATTTCCTCCGCTTAATGGATAACCATTTGCTACCAATGGGAGAATTGCTTCTTATTTCCAATTTAGATAATTGGATTTGCACCAAAGGAAACCATAAATTCCATATACCATAGAAATCTAGGATAGAGAAGCTATATCCTATTCATTGGTACTAATCATGGATACTTCAATTTTTTTTATATTTGTTTGAAGTCATGATCTGAACGAGTCGCACATACACCCTAGCACATGTTCCTCGACGCTGAGGGCATCCTTTAAGCGCGGCCGTTTTTCGAGCATTTCGTATTGGCTGTCTTGCGTTTCTAATAAGTTGTTTAACCGTCGGCATGTTGTATGTATATAGAAAAAAATGGATTGGTTTAGATCCATCTTAACCTGATGATTGCTCATCATGAAGTCTTTCTATTTTCTATTAAATCGAGGAAAACACGAATTTAGCTGTGAAATAACTTTACAAGAAATCCGGACACTACCAATCCTTAAACATTTCTGGAAACCACACTGGATCAGTATCGCAGTGCTTGTCAATCATTTCATCCCCTACAATATCGACAAGTCCATAAGCTTTGGCTTCGTCTGCTGACATAAAAACATCCCTTTCCATGTCTTCGGATACAACCCAAAAAGGCTTGCCTGTTCTTACTGCATAAACCCTTGTGATCATTTCGCGAACTTTGTGTAACTCTTCTACTTCTAGTAAAAATTCTGGTGTCCTTGCCCGATAATAAGCACTAGCAGGTTGGTGAAGCATAATCCTCGCGTGAGGGAATGCTATACGCTTGGTGGGTTCTCCTCCAAGCAGAATGAAGGACGCCATGGAGGCGGCTATTCCGAGGCATATTGTATATATATCTGGTGTCACCGTTTGCATCGTATCAAAAATAGCCATTCCTGAGATTAGCCACCCGCCTGGGGAGTTTATAAACAAAAAAATATCACTAATTCCATCTTCTATACTCAGATATACCATGAGACCTGTAATATGATTCGTGATCTCGCAACGAATCTCTTGACCTAAAAAAAGTGTCCTTTCTCGATACATAACATTGTATAAGTCAACCCAAGTCGCTTCTTCATCTCCAGGAATCCGGTAAGGTACTTTTGGAACACCAATGGGCATATTAGATTAATATTATTAAATTTAAGTAAGAAAACCACACTTTAATATGGAAACGTAAGAATGGAACAGAAAGAAAGAATCCGCAGTTTATTGTCTTAATTTTTATTCTTATTCTATATGAATATTATAGATTCTATTAATACGTAGATTGAAAGGTTATACATATAAGGAATGTAAGACAGATTGAATAAAGAAAAGGGAATGGGTGATTTGAATGCTAAACAAAGAGGGGTAGCGATCTATTCTTCGTTTTTTCCAAATTGGCCAAGTTACCCATTGCATATTGGCACTTATCGAGTATAGAATAGATCTGCTTCTCTTTCTTCTTATGAACAGAATTGGCTTCTTATTTTTAATGGAATGAAATAAATATTCGCGCTTTCTGACACAGAATCCCCTAGAAGGGTTAGGTACATAGGATATGGATAGTCTTTTTCAATGCGATAAAATAAAGCGACATCGTGTCTATTTTTCTTTGCTAAAGGGGTATTTCCATGGGTTTGCCTTGGTATCGTGTTCATACTGTCGTATTGAATGATCCGGGTCGATTGCTTGCGGTGCATATAATGCACACAGCTCTAGTTTCTGGTTGGGCTGGCTCAATGGCTTTATACGAATTAGCAGTTTTTGATCCCTCTGATCCTGTTCTGGATCCAATGTGGAGACAAGGTATGTTCGTAATTCCCTTCATGACTCGTTTAGGAATAACGGATTCGTGGGGTGGTTGGAGTATTTCAGGAGGAACTGTAACAAATCCGGGTATTTGGAGTTATGAAGGTGTGGCAGGTACGCATATTGTGTTTTCTGGCTTGTGTTTCTTGGCAGCGATCTGGCATTGGGTATATTGGGACCTAGAAATATTCTCTGATGAGCGGACGGGAAAACCCTCTTTGGATTTGCCCAAGATCTTTGGAATTCATTTATTTCTTGCAGGGGTGGCTTGCTTTGGCTTTGGGGCATTTCATGTAACGGGTTTGTATGGTCCTGGGATATGGGTATCCGATCCTTATGGACTAACTGGAAAAGTACAAGCTGTAAATCCAGCGTGGGGTGCAGAAGGTTTTGATCCTTTTGTTCCGGGGGGAATAGCTTCTCATCATATTGCTGCGGGTACATTGGGTATATTAGCGGGCTTATTCCATCTTAGTGTCCGTCCGCCTCAACGTCTATATAAAGGATTACGTATGGGCAATATTGAAACTGTACTTTCCAGTAGTATCGCTGCTGTTTTTTTTGCAGCTTTCGTAGTTGCTGGAACTATGTGGTATGGGTCAGCAACGACCCCAATCGAATTATTTGGGCCTACTCGTTATCAGTGGGATCAGGGATACTTTCAGCAAGAAATATATCGAAGAGTTAGCAATGGTTTAGCCGAAAATCTTAGTTTATCAGAAGCTTGGTCTAAAATTCCCGAAAAATTAGCCTTTTATGATTATATTGGTAATAATCCGGCAAAAGGGGGATTATTCAGAGCAGGCTCAATGGACAATGGGGATGGAATAGCTGTTGGATGGTTAGGACATCCCGTCTTTAGAGATAAAGAAGGACGTGAGCTTTTTGTACGCCGTATGCCTACTTTTTTTGAAACATTTCCGGTTGTTTTGGTAGATGAGGAGGGAATTGTTAGAGCAGACGTTCCTTTTAGAAGAGCAGAATCCAAATATAGTGTTGAACAAGTAGGTGTAACGGTGGAGTTCTATGGTGGCGAACTTAATGGAGTAAGTTATTCTGATCCTGCTACTGTAAAAAAATATGCGAGGCGTTCTCAATTAGGGGAAATTTTTGAATTAGACCGGGCTACTTTGAAATCTGATGGTGTTTTTCGCAGCAGTCCAAGGGGTTGGTTCACTTTTGGTCATGCTACCTTTGCTTTGCTCTTCTTTTTCGGACACATTTGGCATGGCGCTAGAACATTGTTCCGAGATGTTTTTGCTGGTATTGATCCAGATTTGGATGCTCAAGTGGAATTTGGAACATTCCAAAAAGTGGGAGATCCAACTACAAGGAAACAGGCAGTTTGATACACATTGTTATAGTATCTTTCACCTCTCTTTTTTGATTTGACATGGGAAACATCTCCCATCCTTTCTTTGACTCTTTTTCTTTCTTTATATGGGAAATTATCCCAAATGACAAATGAATAGGTGTGGAAGTTATAATTGTAAATAAACCAGGATCGAATCTATGGAAGCATTGGTTTATACGTTCCTTTTAGTTTCGACTTTAGGGATAATTTTTTTCGCTATCTTCTTCCGAGAACCACCTAAGGTTCCACCAACTCCAACTAAAAGAATAAAATAATTTCATTTAAGTAAGAAGTCCCCCTATCTGGGAGACTTCTTACTTAAATTAGTCTCCGTGTTCTTCGAATGGATCTCTTAATTGTTGAGAGGGTTGCCCAAACGCGGTATATAAGGCATACCCAGTAAAGCTTACAAGTAAACCAGATATGGAGATGGCGACTAAAGTTGCTGTTTCCATTTTTATAGAATTTCAAGATTACAATGGATCTACGAAAAGATCGTGTATTTACAACTACAACGGAATAGTATACAAAGTCAACACCAATGATTAAATAGAATTTATGGCTACACAAACCGTTGAAGATAGTTCTAAACCTAGGCCAAAACGAACTGGTGCAGGTAGTTTACTGAAACCCTTGAATTCGGAATATGGGAAAGTCGCCCCGGGTTGGGGGACTACTCCTTTTATGGGGATCGCAATGGCTTTATTCGCTATATTCCTATCTATCATTTTAGAAATTTATAATTCTTCCGTTTTACTGGACGGAATTTTAACCAATTAGGTTTCTACTAACTAAAACTAGGAAGTCAGAGTTTTTCCATCCAAAAAAGCCTTTCTAGTTTAAGATCTACATTTCTAGATATTATGGTAGTTCGACCGCGGAATTTTTTTGTTTCGGTATCTCTGGAATATGAGTGTGTGACTTGTTAGAATTGATCCTATTGATAATACATAGAAAGGGCCTGTTATCTCTATCAAGATGATTCTAATTCGTCAGATATTATTTATTCTAGTATCTGGAACACGAAATAGATAGAGTGGATCAAAAAAAAATGGAACTATGATTCATACTCACTATTAAGACCTCGCAACCAGACTGAAAAATTCAAGTAGTTCTTAAATAAAAATAAAAAAGAAATTTTCTTCCTTCCAATTTTGTTTGCCCAAAAGACAACTTTTTTTCTCTCGATTTTGTCGAGTCATTACACTGATTCAATAAATGATTATCAAGCGGTTCTTATTCGAAGAACCCTTGCCTTTTGTTTAGCTTGAGACTAAATCATCGTGGCTCTAGTATGAATCTAAGGTTTTAATTGAACTGATTCATAGGATCTCAACAAGATAATTTCTATATTACGCATAAAAAAACAAATCCTTTATAGGGAAGAGAAAAGTCAAGAAGCCTCTAATGACCAACATAAGGGAAAGGAAGAAAGAAAGACGCGCCAACTTGAGATTTTTTGGCATTATCATCACAAAGAAGATATTCCGGATTTTTCTTATTTGATATCTTCAAGGCAAATCGACCCAATTCAGTGGCTGATGAAGTTTTGAACCTTTTTTCTAATATTCGTTGAAAATTTTTGTGTTTCTGCTTGAGCCGTACGAGATGAAATTTTCATATACGGCTCTTAGAGGGGGACTCGGGTTAGTTACCTATCTCAATAAAGTATATGATTGGTTTGAGGAACGTCTTGAGATTCAGGCAATTGCAGATGATATAACTAGTAAATATGTTCCTCCCCATGTCAACATATTTTATTGTTTAGGGGGAATTACACTTACTTGTTTTCTAGTACAAGTCGCTACCGGTTTTGCTATGACTTTTTACTACCGACCAACCGTTACAGAGGCTTTTTCCTCGGTTCAATACATAATGACCGAGGCCAACTTTGGTTGGTTAATCCGATCAGTTCATCGATGGTCAGCAAGTATGATGGTTTTAATGATGATCCTGCATGTATTTCGTGTGTATCTCACAGGGGGATTTAAAAAACCCCGCGAATTAACTTGGGTCACAGGTGTGGTTTTGGCTGTTTTGACTGCATCATTTGGTGTAACTGGTTATTCTTTGCCTTGGGATCAAATTGGCTATTGGGCAGTCAAAATTGTGACAGGTGTACCTGACGCCATTCCGGTAATAGGATCGCCTTTAGTGGAGTTATTACGCGGAAGTGCTAGTGTGGGCCAATCCACTTTGACTCGTTTTTATAGTTTACATACCTTTGTACTGCCTCTGCTTACTGCCGTATTTATGTTAATGCACTTTCCAATGATACGTAAGCAAGGTATTTCGGGTCCTTTATAGGGAAGGCATATCATAGAGAATTATAATTATCATATATCATATCGGGTAGGTTTTGGTATTTCATTGCTACAAGCATGGGTTATTGTAAAATAACACATGTCATTTGGATACTTCTCTTCAACTCCAAAGTATTTTTATACAATACAAATAGTTGAAGTTAATTTTACGAAAGAAAAAAGGCGGATTATGGGAGTGTGTGACTTGAATTATTGATTTGGCCATGCAGATAAAGAATTGGATCTGCCACATTAGAATTCACAACCAAAGGTGTCTCCGCATCCAATCAACATGTAAGTCCCCTACCTAGGAAGGATAGGCTGGTTCACTTGAGGAGAATATCTTCTATGATCATACCGCAACCATGTCATCCATGAACAGGCTCCGTAAGATCCCATAGAGTAGAAATGGAATAAGTCATGTGACATGATCCAGTTCTCTATTTATTACACTTACCTTTTTATTATAGTATGGAAATGCATTCATTTTCTTTGCATCGATTGTGATCCGCAATACTATCGGAGTAAAAGAAGGGATCTAAGGAAGAATGTAGGCTAAACTTTTTGATTTTTTATTAGTAACAAGTAAATATTTTGTTTGGAGGTAAGAAACTTGCGATATTGAGGGGATAAATACCAACTAATCAAGAGACATGAGACAATCCACAAAGCAATTGATCATGATCAAATTTGTAAGCCCACTTGGATATTGAGCATTTACCCATAAGAATAGGATTATTTTCAATGAGTAGTTGTAGGTGCAACTTCGGAAAAGAGAATCTGATAAAGCTTTTCTTGCCTAGAGTCATTGAGTCATTATAAACCTTAATTCTATTAAGGATCTTCCGCGGTCTTATTCTTTCACTCTTGCTCGAGCCGGATGATGATAAATTCTCATGTCCGGTTCCTTTGGGGGATGGATCCTAAAGAGTTCACCTATCCCAATAACAAAGAAACCAGACTTAAATGATCCTGTATTAAGAGCTAAATTAGCTAAAGGGATGGGACATAATTATTACGGGGAACCCGCATGGCCCAACGATCTTTTATATATTTTTCCAGTAGTAATTCTAGGTACTATTGCATGTAATGTAGGTTTAGCGGTTCTCGAGCCATCAATGATTGGTGAACCGGCAGATCCGTTTGCAACTCCTCTGGAAATATTACCCGAGTGGTACTTCTTTCCCGTGTTTCAAATACTCCGTACGGTACCCAATAAGTTATTGGGCGTTCTTTTAATGGTTTCTGTGCCAACAGGCTTATTGACAGTACCTTTTCTAGAGAATGTCAATAAATTCCAAAATCCATTTCGCCGCCCAGTAGCTACGACCGTTTTTTTAATCGGTACTGTAGTAGCTCTTTGGTTAGGTATTGGAGCAACATTACCCATTGATAAATCATTAACTTTAGGTCTTTTTTAGATATTTTTTGATTCATTCAACCGTGAAGTACCATAGGTATCTAGGAAATAGTTACTTCCAAGTGAATCTTCCCTAGATACCTAAAATCCATTTTATTATGATCCATTTCGCGAAAATATAGATTGTACCAAAGATGCTAAATTGTTTTCTTTTTATTCTAACTCGAAAAAGAAGAAGAAAAAAAATTGCAATGGATTTAAAACGAGAGTTTATTCTTAAGTAAATCAATTGGGAGATGCTTCTCTAGAGTGTCCCATATATGTTTTCTATCTTCCATACGAAAACTGTCAATTCTCAGAAGATCTTCTTCAGTCTTACTCAAAAGGTCCAATAGTGTATGTATATTGGCCCTTTTTAGACAATTATACGTTCTAGAAGTCAATTCTAATTGATCAATAAAAATACAATTCAATGGAATTCCTTTTTTGTTTTTCTTTAGATTAGTTAATCTTTTTTGAAAAGTAAAAAGGGGTGGAGTAAACCTGTTTTTATTTTCTTCGAAACTAGCGCCCTCTTCCTCCGCGTGTAGAAAAGGAAGAAATAAATCAATCAAATTACGAGAAGCCTCATAAAGTGCTTCCTTAGGGGTTAAACTTCCATTAGTCCATATTTCTAGAAAAAGTATCTCGTGTTTTTCATTTCCATTCCCACAAGAAAAAATACTATAATTCACATTTCGAACAGGCATGGATACAGCATCTATAGGATAACTTCCATCTTGATAGTTCTTTCTGAGTTCTGTCTGATATCCACGATCTCTCTTGATCTGTAAATCAATACAGAAATCAATGGGCTCTGTCAAGTTAGCTATAGGTTGTGCCGTATCAACGATTTCTACGGAAGGCGGTAAGATGATATCTTGAGCAGTTATGTATCTAGGACCTTTGACGCAAATGGATGCGTCTCTAACTCCATAGAGATTACTTCTCAATACAATTTCTTTCAAATTTAGTAAAATTTCTTGTACGGATTCTTCAATACCTGCTATTGTAGAATACTCGTGCGGCACGCTCCCAAATTTTGCACGTGTGATACATGTTCCTTCTATTTCTCCAAGTAAAGCTCTTCGCAAGGCAATACCGACGGTGTCCGCTTGACCTTTTCTAAGCGGGGACAGAATGAAACGACCATAATAAAGGCGCTTACTATCTACTCTTGATTCAACACACTTCCACTGTAGTGTTTGAGTGGATCCTGCTACCTCCTCTCGAACCATAATAGACTAGTATTATTATTTTATCATTGAATCGTTTATTTCTCTTGAAATGAAAGTTGAAAGCGGGTTAATTCTTTTACAGACGTCTTTTTTTAGGCGGTCGACATCCATTATGCGGCATAGGTGTTACATCGCGTATACAACTTAATCGCACACCACTTTTAGCAATGGCTCGTAATGCGGCATCTCTTCCACTACCAGCGCCCTTTACCATAACTTCTGCTCGTTGCAAACCTACTGTACGAATAGCATCTACTGCTGTTCTTTGACCAGCATAGGGTGATGCTTTTCTTGAGCTTTTGAATCCACAAGTACCGGCCGAGGACCAAAAAACCACCCGACCTTGTGGGTCTGTAACAGTTATAATGGTATTGTTGAAACTAGCTTGAACATGAATAACCCCTTTTGTTATTCTACGTGCACTCTTCCGTAAACTAAAACGTGCATTCCTACGTAAACCAATACGCACTTTCTTACGTGAACCAATTTTTGGTATAGCTTTTGCCATATTTTATTATCTCATAAATATGAGTTAGAAATAAAAAAAAGAAAAAAAGATACAAAGATATCCGTTTCAGGGTAAAATAAACCCTTTACTTTAATTATTTTAAATGAAATTATTTTATTTGGAATTGGAACATTTCCGCGGGTACTTTTTTTTACTTTTTAGAAAGTAAAGTTCTTTTTCGAAAGATTACCCCTGTCTTTGTTTATGCTTCGGATTAGAGCAAATGACTCTAATTCGTCCACGCCTACGAATCAGTCGACATTTTGTACAAATTTTACGAACGGAAGCTCTTATTTTCATATTTCCGTATCCTTTTTTAAACTATGAATCTAATCTTTTGGAAAAAATAAGTCTCTTCGCTTGAATTTTAGAACTTAGAATTTATTACCCTAGAAAAAAAAAGAAAAACCTAATCCTTTGAATCTTTGGTATCCTTCAAATCTTCGCTATCCTTCAAATCTTCGCTATCCTTCGAGTCTTCGATACGCTTCGAATCCTTATGGGGAAGTCTATAAATTATACGTCCCTTGCTTGAATCATAACGACTTACTTCAATTTTGACCCTATCCCCCATCAGTATTCGTATAGAACTAGACCGTATCTTTCCTGAAATATAGCCTAGGATGATGGTGTCATTCTCTAGCCGAACGCGGAACATTCCATTGGGTAGGGCTTCCGTAACTAAACCTTCGAAAGTTACTTTTGCTTCTCTCGGGTTTTTTTTTTCTCTCCTATTTTTTTTTTCTGTCATATTTTTTTTCTCCTATTTTTCTATTTTTATTTTAAAAATAGGAAGGGCGAGATAGAATTCGAGCACTATAGGCGGGGCGATTACCATATATAACATAAGACTTCTCCCCCAATTCTGTTTAGTCGAGCTTCTCGATCTGTCATTATTCCTCGAGAAGTAGAAAGAATAGCAATTCCCATTCCACCCAAAACTTTAGGAATTCCTTGATAGTTGGTATAAATTCGTAAGCCGGGTCGGCTGATACGCTTTAAAAAGGTTCTTGTTCTATATATTCCTTTTATAGTCTTTCTCTTTTGATGTCGCAAAGTTGAAACCAAGAAATATCTGTTACGTTCCTGATGTTTCCGAACACTTTCAATAAAACCCTCTCGTAGAAGTATTTTAACAATGTTTTCGGTAATATTTGTAGATACTACTCGAACTGTTCCTTTTTTATTCATGTCCGCATTTCTTATAGAGGTTAGTAAATCAGCAATAGTGTCCTTGCCCATAAGACTCTAATTCTAGGTTCCTCCTAATTTTTCTATAATCAACATGTTTTCTTTTTTTTTTTTTCATTTTGGATTTTAAAACATATACGTAAAACACAATCTACTAAATTAATTCTTTGGTCTCAATTTCGCCTACTAGTATTTATAATACTTCAGGAGCTAATGAAACTATTTTGGTAAAATTCAATTCTCTCAATTCCTCGGCAATCGCGCCAAAAACTCGAGTTCCTTTTGGATTGCCTTTTTGATCAATTATAACCGCAGCATTGTCATCATAGCGGATTATTATACCGTCTTCGCATTTGAACTCTTTACATGTACGTACAATTACAGCTCGAATTACTTCGGATCTTTCTAGAGGCATTTGGGGCAATGCGTCTTTGATTACAGCAACAATAACATCACCAATACGAGCATATCGCTGATTACCAGCAGCTCCTATGACTCGAATACACATCAATTTTCGAGCTCCACTATTATCTGCTACATTTAAAAGGGTCTGAGGTTGAATCATATTATTTTGATTTCAATTTGTTATTTCAATGCAAAAGGATGAAAGAAATATTGTCTTTCCAGAAAGAAAAACCGAGCATTTTTTTTTATCTTCCATACCCCTTTTAGGGTTCTATATCTCTAATCGAATAAATTGACTTCGTATGGGCATTTTACTGGCAGCTATGGAGATAGCTGCTCTAGCTACAGTTTCAGATACTCCCCCCATTTCATAAAGTATACGACCAGGTTTAACAACGGATACCCAATATTCGGGGGACCCCTTTCCCGAGCCCATACGTGTTTCCGTGGGTCTTAGTGTAACCGGTTTGTCGGGAAATATACGTACCCATATTTTTCCACCACGACGTGCATATCGTGTTATTGCTCTTCGTCCTGCTTCTATCTGTCTCGCCGTGATCCAAGCGGGTTCAAGTGCTTGAAGAGCATATCTACCAAAACAAATACGATTGCCTCGGCAGGATTTTCCTTTCATTCTTCCTCTATGTTGTTTGCGAAATCTGGTTCTTTTGGGGTTATAGTCGATGGTTCTCTTTCTTAGTTCCATCTCTACTGCAAAACTGGACATGAGAGTTTCTTCTCATCCAGCTCCTCGCGAATGGAATCAGAAAGCATGTAAATTTCTCTAATTCATAATATTCCAAAATATTACGGTACGGATAGATACACATTAATAGATAATAGAAAAAGTTCGGTTTTTTTTATATTGAATTTGTTAAAACAGAAAAATATAATATATAGTCAAAAAAGAAGATCTAGAATATATCCAGATGTGTGTGTATATTTATCTAAATTCTATATTTATAGATAATGTAATCCTTCTTAAAAAAATCCTTATTTTTACTCTTATTGAATCGCGGTAAAGTATTCTAATTCAATAAGAATTTCGCGGGCGAATATTTACTCTTTCCTGTCTTATTTGTTAATTTATAAACTTACCAAATAAGACAATTTTTTTGGTTTGTTCCGCCATCCCACCCAATGAAGTGTTAGGATTCTTTTCAATAAAATCCTATGGAATCATAGGTTCTGTCGTTCCCACTGCTTCTCCTTGAATGGTTAGGTCTGAATCCCGCAACGGAGCTTCCAAAAAATTTCTTTCCGAGTTAATTTTCTCAGTTTTATTAACCCGGGCGGCTCTTTATTATTGCTTTAAATTTGTAGTTCTTGTTTCAAGTTACAATTTTTAATTCTCTATTATTTTTATTATATTGATGCTTTATCACATTGCCTTTTATGATGTAATTCATAGACCATACATAGTGGAATCCTATATCTTATTTATTTCCTCTTCCTTCTTTCTATCATCCCTCCCTTTATCCACATCCCTTTAGTTTTGCTTCACAACCTAGAATCCCTTTTCTTTTTTAGAGAAAAAATTGCAGTTGCTACAACTATATGACACATCTACTCATTTATGTTATGATAGAGGTATTTATTCATATAGTGACTGTTTCTTAGTTAGGATCTCGACAATACGAAGCAATAGGTTGGTTATTAGTTAATTTTCTATAATTACTAAGTTTTTTTCTTAAAAAAAAGAAAAAAATAACGAGTCACACACTAAGCATAGCAATTATATTAAATGATTTATCAATTTTCATTAAATCTTATAGAAAGAGGTATAATTTCTTCTTTTGCAGGGATTTCAGGAAAAAAGTCTCTTGTCATTTTTTATTCTATCAATGGACAGAATCCGAAGACAAGATTACTTATTCTTCGTCTACGAATATCCAAATTTTTACACCTAATACTCCATAGATAGTCCGAATTGGATAGCAGCAATAATCAATTTTAGCGCGAATTGTTTGGAGGGGAAGTCTACCCTTTTTAATAGATTCGGCGCGTGCAATTTCTTTTCCTCCGAGACGACCCGCAATTTTTACTTTTACTCCCCTTATATCTGCTTTTTTAGTTAATTCAATGGCTTTTTTCATTGCCTTTCGGAATGAAACTCTATTTTTTAATTGGAAAGCTATATATTCTGCAAGAATGTTAGGCTGTCTATAAGGTTCTTTAACTTTTTCGATAGAAATATTAAATCTCTGGTTTACAGAGTTAATTTCCTTTTGTAGATCTTTCTCTAATTCTTCGATTGCTCCTTTTTTCTTTAATAAATTTGGGAATCCAATATGGATTATGACGTGGATCGTATCGATTTCTTTTTGGATTTCTATATGTGTAATTACTTCGGAACTTGAACCTGAGTCCATTTTTCTATTATGTGTAATTACTTCGGAACTTGAGTCTGATTCTATTTTTCTATTCGAGCCCTTTTTCCTATTCTTTTGTATATAGTTCTTGATACAATCCCTTATTTTTTTATCTTCCTGTAGACCTTCAGAATAATTTTTTGGTTGTGCGAACCAAAAGGAATGGTGTTTTTGGGTTGTACCAAGTCTGAAACCGAGTGGATTTATTTTTTGTCCCATATTTTTCTATTCTATATTTTTTTTACTGGGAATCGAAATCTTAGATGGATCTAAAGGTTATTTAGATTTCTTTACTATATTTAGTACAATTGTTATATGACACATGCTTTTTTTTATGGGGAAACTACGTCCTCGAGCTCGAGGTCTGAATTTCTTCATAATAGTACTCCTACTGACTTCGGCTTTAGTAATAAATAAATTCGCTTTGTCGAAATCCCTATAATGAGTAGCATTTGCGGCTGCCGAATAAACCAACTTTAAGATGGGATAAGATGCTCGATAGGGCATGAGGTTCAGTATCATAACAGTTTCCTCGTAGTAACGCCAGCGAATCTCGTCAAGAACTCTTTGTGCTTTGAAAACAGACATAGGGATACGTTTTTGTGCTTTGAAAACTCTCTCGAACTTAAGTAGACGATCGGTTGGAACTTTCCTTGCGAGTTTCCTTAGCCCACTTTTCTTCTTCTTTATCCTAGGGATATACTTTACTAGTTTGAAACTTGTCATAAATAAGGTTATTCCCCGCCTACCTTTACTTTATTTTGAATCTTTTTTTCTTCTTAATCTTTCTATTCAGAATTCAGTTAACGACGAGATTTAGTATCCTTTCTTGCATTTTCATAACTCGTGAAATGCCGAGTAGGCACGAATTCCCCCAATTTGCGACCTACCATAGGATTTGTTATGTAAATAGGTATATGTTCCTTTCCATTATGAATCGCGATTGTATGGCCAACCATTGTGGGTAGAATGCTAGATGCCCGGGACCACGTTACTATTGTTTCTTTCTCCTCCTTCATATTGACCTTTTCTATCTTTGCCAATAAATGATGAGCTACAAAAGGATTCGTTTTTTTTCGTGTCACAGCTGATTACTCCTTTTTTCCTTTTTAAAGAGTGGCATTCTATGTCCAATATCTCGATCGAAGTACGGAGGTCAGAATAAATAGAATAATGATCAATGGAAAAAAGAAAAAAATCCTTTAGCTGGATAAGGGGCGGATGTAGCCAAGTGGATCAAGGCAGTGGATTGTGAATCCACCATGCGCGGGTTCAATTCCCGTCGTTCGCCCATCGCATTATTGCAAATTCCAAAAATGCAATTTTCCATATTCCTAGTTACGTATTTACTTACGGCGACGAAGAATAAAACTATCGCTATATTTTTTCCTTTTCCTAGTTCTTCTTCCAAGCGCAGGATAACCCCAAGGGGTTGTGGGTTTTTTTCTACCAATGGGAGCTTTCCCTTCACCGCCCCCATGGGGGTGGTCCACAGGGTTCATAACTACCCCTCTTACTACGGGGCGTTTACCTAGCCAACACTTAGATCCGGCTCTACCCAAACTTTTTTGGTTCACCCCAACATTACCCACTTGTCCGACTGTTGCTAAGCAGTTTTGGGATACTAAACGGACCTCCCCAGATGGTAATCTTAAAGTGGCCGATTTACCCTCTTTTGCAATGAGTTTCGCTACAGCACCTGCTGCTCTAGCTAATTGCCCACCCCTTCCACGTGTGATTTCTATGTTATGCATGGCCGTGCCTAAGGGCATATCGGTTGAAGTAGATTCTTCTTTTCTCTCAAAAAACCCCTTCCCAAACTGTACAAGCTTCTTCCAAAGCATACGGCTTTCTAGATGTATATGACGATCTCTAGACAGATGGATCTTATATGAATCATATGATGAAGTACCACATGAGTGGATAATAGGAAAGGAATCCAAATCTGCCGAATCGCTCATGTTATGATCTTCTACATCCTAGGTCTCTGCGTTCCGTCATCTGGCTTATGTTCTTCATGTAGCATTCAGATCGAATGACTCTATGAAATTACGTCGATACTTCCACATATTATGGGTAACGTAGGAGACATCCCTATTTTCCCCCGGGGGTCTTAATTACCACTGCTTAGCTTTCAATTTGCCTCTGACCATCAAATTAAATGTGAATAACCCGTCCTCCTCTCTTTGAAACAAGGGGCGCTTCCGGTTCTGTGCGTGCTTCAAACAATTTTGTCTTCTCCATATTACCATATCTCTAGAGCCAATAATTTTCTATGAGGAACTACTGAACTCAATCACTTGCTGCCGTTACTCAACAGTTTTCTGTTGAGGTCTATCCCGTAGAGGTAGTCAAATTGGATCAGTGATCGATTTCTAGGTTTCGTCGTAAACCTAATTGGTTACTTCCAATTACGTAAATCAATAGTTCAAACCGCACTCAAAGGTAGGGCATTTCCCATTGATATAGGAACTTTTGTACCAGAAACAATAGTATCTCCAATTATAGCCCCTCTGGGATGTAAAATATATCTCTTCTCACCATCCCCATAGTGTATGAGACAAATGTATGCATTTCGATTAGGGTCGTATTCTATGGTTACGATTCTACCAGATATGTCTTTTTGATTCCGTCGAAAATCTATTTTACGGTATAGGCGCTTATGACCTCCCCCTCTATGCCTTGCGGTAATGATTCCTCTGGAATTACGACCTTTACCACAACGGTGCCGTCCATGGATCAAATTATTTCGTGGATTGGATTTCACTTGCCTGTCTACGGTTCCCTTGCGTGTGCTCGGGATAGGTGTTTTGTATAAATGTTTCGCCGTATTATTAAGTATTCTCCTTTAGTTTTTTTCTCTATCTAGAAGTGGAATAGAATAACCCGGTTGAAGGGTAATGATCATACGTCTGTAATGCATTGTATGGCCCAGAATAGGTCCTATTCTTCTACCTTTTCCAGGTAGTCGATGGCTATTCACAGCTACCACCTTAACACCAAAGAAGAGTTCGACCCAATGCTTTATTTCTGTCTTAGTGAATCCCGATTCGACATTAAAAGTATATTGATTCTTTCCCAATAAACGAAGACTTTTTTCTGTAAATACTGCGTATTTGATTCCATCCATAAATCGACTTTCCCTCCTATGCTCTGAGTTCCAGTATCGATAAGAATTCGAGTTCTTATTGTTCTTATGTTATGGTATGAATATACCATACCAATTCGTTATGTATGGATGATGGATGAGATTCCATGGATAGAGAGCCAGTTCCAATAGACTTATGGAATGTTCCCGTTCGTGTGCATCCAGCAGGAATTGAACCCGCAAATTTACCAATTATGAGTTGGGCGCTTTAACCATTCAGCCATGGATGCTTAACAGGGATCATCGTACATCGTAAATAACCAATTTTCATATAGAAAGACATATCATAGAAAAATGAAATCGAAAATATTCCGAGATGGCAAATATTCGGAGATGACTATGAAAACACCTCTCTGGATCCTCGAATTGAAAGAGAGATTGAGAGGGATCAAGAATCCTAATTCTCGCTATTTGGAATGGATCCAATTCTATTGAGTCTGACTCATAGTGATCATTTCTCTTTAGCAAAGAATGACCTTGGTTATCAAAGGATTGAACAACCGGGATCCATTTACTTATGATACCTAGTTGGCATTGATAACAAGGATCTAATGAATTATGAGTTTAATAGATCCTCTTTAGCAGAAAGACGTATATTCCTTGCTCATTATCAGACAATCACTTATTCCCAAACCTCGTGTGGGACTAATCGTTTTCATTTACCATCTCATGGAAAACCCTTTTCGTTCCGCTTAGCCCTATCGGGTATTTTAGTGATAGGTTCTGTAGGAACTGGACGATCCTATTTGGTCAAATACCTAACGAAAAATTACGATTTTCCTTTCATTAAGGTACGAGGGCTTCTTATTCCACAAGAACGAAAGCACCTTTTCATTCTTTCATATACTAGGGGTTTTTACTTGGAAAAGACAATGTTCCATACTAAAGGATTCGGGTCCATAACCACGAGTTCCAGTGCACTAGATCTTGTAGCACTTAGCAACGAAGCCCTATCCATTAGTATTCCACATAAGAAATCCATTCTAGAAAAAAATACAATTAGATTAGCTCTTCATAGACAAACTTGGGGTTTGCGAGCCAAGGTAAGATCGGCTCGGGATCATGGGACCCTTTTCTATCAGATAGGAGGGGCT
>NW_028260543.1:0-40304 GCF_056163025.1 Triticum urartu
GGAATGTTCAGTACGGATTCTATAGTACTGTTCGGGGAGTTGATAAGTTAATTCCTGTGGATGTCTACTTGCCGGGCTGCCCACCTAAACCGGAGGCAGTTATAGATGCCCTAACAAAACTTCGTAAGAAGATATCGCGAGAAATAGTTGAGGATCAAACTCTATCTCAAAATAAAAATAGATGTTTTACTACCAGTCACAAGCTTTATGTTAGGCGCAGTACTCATACAGGAACTTATGAGCAAGAATTGCTCTATCAATCACCATCTACATTAGATATATCTTCTGAAACTTTTTTCAAATCCAAAAGTTCAGTACCTTCCTACAAATTAGTGAATTAGGAGAGGGGCTCTTTTGTGTAGAAAAATAAAAAGCAGGGCAATCTTTCAAACTTGCATCCGAAATGTGAAATATTTATACAAAGAGGGAGAGATGAAGACAATGCAGCAGGGTTGGTTATCTAATTGGCTAGTCAAACATGAGGTGGTTCATAGATCTTTGGGCTTTGATCACCGAGGAATAGAGACTTTACAAATAAAAGCAGGGGATTGGGATTCCATTGCTGTCATTTTATATGTATATGGTTACAATTATTTACGCTCCCAATGTGCTTATGATGTAGCACCCGGTGGATCTTTAGCTAGCGTGTATCATCTTACGAGAATACAATATGGTATAGATAATCCAGAAGAAGTCTGCATAAAAGTCTTTGCCCAAAAGGATAATCCTAGAATTCCGTCTGTCTTCTGGATTTGGAGAAGTGCCGATTTTCAAGAACGCGAATCTTATGATATGGTGGGAATCTCTTATGATAATCATCCGCGCCTTAAACGTATCCTAATGCCTGAAAGTTGGATAGGCTGGCCCTTACGTAAGGATTATATAACCCCCAATTTTTATGAAATACAAGATGCTCATTGAATGATAAGAAATTCATGCTCACTTATACAACACAACTCCAGATTTTATTCAAGTCAAGGAATATTTTTAGGTTCTTTTCCTAGATGAAACGGAATACCTATTTATAATTAATTCCTAATTATACAAAAGCATTCCAGATAGACTGAGCAAAAAAAGGGTTTCATTTGGATTCCCCTATTTTGAAAATCGCATATTAATTTCCTTCATATGAACAGAAAAATAGGATGACTCAAAGAAGTTCTCTACCAGGAACTTTGTACCGCGCACATAACTTAGCACAACTAGGAAAATAAGATAAGATAAAGATAAGCAAGACTAAAAAAATATTCGTCGGAATAGCGGAATACAAAATTAAGAAACGCAAAAAAATAAAGGGGAATCTCACCCCCTTCTTTATCATAAAGAAAAGATATATTTTAAAACTTCTTTAAAAAGAAAAAGAAGTGCCTCTATATTTATATTATAGATTTATCCACTTAGATGAATAAATATTATTAATGAATATGTATCACAATCCATCTCGAGGTATTTGGATCAATACCTATTCGGTGGATCTTTTTTTTTTTTTTCTCTGCCAGGAACCAGATTTGAACTGGTGACACGAGGATTTTCAGTCCTCTGCTCTACCAACTGAGCTATCCTGACCTTTTCTTGTGCATCATCCTAGTAGAGTATTTGTATCTATGTCAATTAAAAGGACTAAAAATTAATTAAAGTATTTCAAATTTTAAATTTGAAAATGGGGGGGGTAGTCCTATGCATTGTGCATGGTTTACTTAAATAAAACTTAAAAATAGAGTGAATAACCAAGATTTCTTGCCGATACTCTAATAAAAAAGAAATCTATTCAATGAATAGGATAAGATCCATTGAGTTCTCTTCGCATTCCTTTGTGAAAGAGTAGAATGAGAAAGCTAATGAATCTTAAACCCATTGCATTGATAAAAAGAAAAAAAGTGCATTGATAAAAAGAAAAAAAAAAAGAGGATAAATAATAATAATATAGTATAGTTAGGGAATAAAAGAGGATTTGGGGATAGAGGGACTTGAACCCTCACAACTTATAAAGTCGACGGATTTTCCTTTTACTAGAAATTTCATTGTTGTCAGTATTGACATGTAGAATGGGACTCTCTCTTTGTCCTCGTCCGATTAATCCACTTTTTTAAAGATCTCGAAAACTTTGAATTTTAATTGAAGAATTTGATTATTCAATATTCGATTGGAGTGGATTCACAATAATGAAAAAAAAAAATTATGATATGAGTTTTTTATTTCATAATCATTATCATTTCTAATTTCATTTTTAAAAAAGATAAAGAACCTATATTATAATTAGAATATAATATGAGTTCTGTGATTAATCGTTTGCTATGTCAGTATCTATACGTGTTTATTAAATGTATAAGGTATAAAACCCCTCTTTCTCTAATTTAGAACTAGAAGGAATTCCACTAACAACACAACGTAATTAACTCGATTCGTTAGAACAGCTTCCATTGAGTCTCTGCACCTATCCTTTTCCTTTGTATTCTAGTTCGAGAACCCCTTGTTTTCTCAAAACACGGATTTGGCTCAGGATTGCCCTTTTTTAATTCCAGGGTTTCTCTGAATTTGGAAGTTACCACTTAGCAGGTTTCCATACCAAGGCTCAATACAATCAAGTCCGTAGCGTCTACCGATTTCGCCATATCCCCATTTCCCTCTTCTTTGAGACCAGGATTCCTTGTGTAATTTCATCCATCTCTTAGTTTTTTTTTTGAATCATTGAGTTCATCACTCAACGTAGTCTAGCAGTTCAGTTCGACTCTATTTGAGAGACCTCGCTTGCTTATTGCAATTCAGAATTGAATTGATTCTATCCTTGATGTATTTGCAATTCAATCCGAATCAATATATCCAAAAGTTTTTATCTCCCCCACCTCCCGTCTTACTTTTTTATAGTATTCAAAATTATACTATAACGCTTGATATTTATTCTTTTTTTCTAATCAGAATTAGCAATTTTATTTACTCTGACTCTATGTTCCCCTTAGTGAAATATTAATCCTCAAATTATTAACAAATAATAAAGTCTATAATGATCGAATGAAAATACCAATAAATTCTATAATTTTATTTTTTAATATCCTATAGTTAAGCATATCAAGCTAACTTTATCTTTAAGAAGTTTTAGTATTTTTTTATTTTTATAAGTATAACTTCAAATTTAGAACTAGTTAATAGCTAAGATTAATAACTAATATCTGAGATTTTACGGATTTCCTATACTATACCTATTTCTATTTGTTACACTATTTCCGTTATGTAAGCCCACTTAGCTCAGAGGTTAGAGCATCGCATTTGTAATGCGAGGGTCATCGGTTCAAATCCGATAGTCGGCTTTTTTTTCTCTATCGATGTTCTACGAACAAGAATCTCTTTTTTTCCGAATTAAATGGAGAATCCAGGATCTTTTATGTTTTTTACCTTACAATTTTGCTAGATACAAAACAATAAAATAAATAATATATATACAAAAAAAAAAGATTTTGATGAAATTCCATTTTTTGGGGTACTTTAGTTGATTTTACTCTGTTTATCCTGTAGTTTAATTCAGTTTTAATTTCGATGTATTCTGTAATGTAAATACAATGAAATTAATTGTGTAAAATGAAATTTCAATAAAATAAAAAAAGGAGTCTTCATGTCCCGTTATCGAGGACCTCGTTTAAAAAAAATACGCCGTCTGGGAGCTTTACCAGGACTCACTAGAAAAACACCTAAATCCGGAAGTAATCTTAAAAAAAAATTCAATTCTGGGAAAAAGGAGCAATATCGTATTCGTCTTCAAGAAAAACAGAAATTGCGTTTTCATTATGGTCTGACAGAACGACAATTACTTAGATATGTACATATCGCTGGAAAAGCAAAAAGGTCAACAGGCCAGGTTTTACTACAATTACTTGAAATGCGTTTGGATAATATCCTTTTTCGATTGGGTATGGCTTCAACCATTCCTGGGGCCCGCCAATTAGTCAACCATAGACATATTTTAGTTAATGGTCGTATAGTCAATATACCAAGTTTTCGTTGCAAACCCCGAGATATTATTACTACGAAAGATAACCAAAGATCAAAAGGTCTGGTTCAAAATTATATTGCTTCATCGGACCCGGGGAAATTGCCAAAGCATTTGGCGATTGACACGTTGGAATATAAAGGACTAGTAAATAAAATCCTAGATAGGAAGTGGGTCGGTCTCAAAATAAATGAGTTGTTAGTTGTAGAATATTACTCTCGTCAGACTTGAACTTAACGAAAAAAGGAAAGGTTCATAGAATTTTCTTCCCCTTCCCCTTTCCCCGAACTAAATCGCCCTAAGACCATTACCATTAATTTGTATTTTCCCATCAACTAGCTAAAATTGATTAACCCTAGGATTAGGATCCTTTTTTCTTTTTTCCTCTATGTGTATTTTACATACCACAGTAATTTGCTATAGAGAATTTCTAATTTCTATTAAATCAAAATAAGATAATATAAGATATTATATTATTGCTGGAAAAAATTGTTATTTGATTTGATACATTGTGATCCTTAACGTTGATGAATTAAGAAAAACGGAAAGAGAGGGATTCGAACCCTCGGTAAACAAAAGTCTACATAGCAGTTCCAATGCTACGCCTTGAACCGCTCGGCCATCTCTCCTACATAACTTATTATGGAAAATAAACTGAGTGAATAGCGAGTTTTCTTATTCCTGCAGTACAGGTACAACCGCAACCACTCGGGGGTTCCATAGTTCTATTGGAAAAATTCCTTTTGATCTAAGTGGAAGGATACAGGATTTTTTACTAGAAATTGCGCTCGCTATAAAATAAAAGTTTTAATTTGGGTTTTCCCGCAACTAAAGAAAAAGAAAATGGAAGAATTCTTCTTATTGCATAATAAAATAAAGAAACCTTAGAATTCCGTTTGCATAAGATACGCTACACCATACTATCGAAATCAAAATAGGGTATGAGACAATTAATAACTTTGAAAACACGAAATAGTTGATAACATAAGTTGTTGTTCAGAAATAGGAAAGTGGAATGAAATCCAGTCTTAGTCAAATATTTCATATCTCTTCGTGTCCAAGCAGAAGGAAAAGGATACAATTTGAGCTGAGCGGAAAATCCATATCTCTCTTATCCATTTAAAGCATATGGATTTAGAGTAGAGCATATGGATCAATCTATTTATAATTATAAGAATCGAATGTGTTTGTTTTTATGTTATTTTGTGAAGGAATGAAAACAATTCTATATAGAATGGGTTGGGAATTATGCCTAGATCCCGTGGAAATGGAAATTTCATTGATAAGACCTCCTCAATTGTAGCCAATATTTTATTGCGAATAATTCCGACAACCTCAGGAGAAAAAAAGGCATTTACTTATTATAGAGATGGTGCGATTTGACTCTTTTTTTGCTTTTTTTTAGCCCTACCTATACCTCAGTCTTACGAAAAAGAGAGGGGGGTTGGCATAGAGAGAACCAAATTTGTAAAGCAAACAAACCCACGCTTCGGGAAGGTGAGGCGAACTAACAATTCCTTCCGTCGTGTATCCTCGATTGATGCGGCTTCAGATACTTCAATTGTAGATTTGAGTATTGAGCGAAAGGTTACACCTACAGGATATGGTATGGTATGGATTACAGGCCAATCCTACTCTATTAGTATCCGTAGGCAGCATAGGGGAGAAAAGCACTACACCTAGAAATAGGAATCAACAAGAGAAAAACTTTGTTAGAAATTACCCCTTTCCTGATCGGTATCAGGGCTGGGAAGAATGGTTGGGATAACAAACAACCATCAGGTTTGTACTTTGGATACCCCTATAACCATCAAAGATCGTTGAAGTAGCTAATTCCTCTAAATAGGAGGCGTTGAGAACAAAGAAATTATTGGAGCTATCGTTTTCCTCTAGCATTAATAGAATTCATTGGTGTTAAGAAAAACCTCTTGTGGGAAGGTTGGCTAGAGATTTCTTGGAAAAATACCAGCCCCTTTCGGTTCATAATGAGACGGGACTAATTCTATTTTGATTCTATAGATTATTTCGCTTAGTACTATTATGTACAGAAGGGAGGAGCCGTATGAGATGAAAACCTCATGTACGGTTTTGGAACGGAGATTTTTTGAATAGAATGAACGACCGTAACGGATGTTGGCTCAATCCGAAGGAAATTATGCGGAAGCTTTGCAAAATTATTATGAAGCTACGCGACTAGAAATCGATCCCTATGATCGAAGTTATATACTCTATAACATAGGCCTTATACACACAAGCAATGGAGAGCATACAAAGGCTTTGGAATATTATTTCCGGGCACTAGAACGAAACCCCTTCTTACCGCAAGCTTTTAATAATATGGCCGTGATCTGTCATTACGTGCGACTATCTCCACTATAGAAAGAAAAAAAAAAAAGAGAGGATCAAATTTTCTAGTAAATACTAGAAAAAAAGGGCTTTCTACATAGGGATCGTAAAAACAACGATTTTTCCCTATCAGCTGTAGGAAGGAAGGACACTTCACGAGAATCAAAAAACGAAGAAAGTATGGCCTATACTACTACTCTATGGATAAAGTTTCTCAAATTGATAGAGAAAGCACCGTAAAGATCAATTAGTGAGCGACTGGGTCGATACAACTAAAAAAAACTGCTTACTTATCCCATGATATGGGGCAAAATTTAGGAATCCGCTTATGTAATAGAGCCGATCCACTAAGGGATTAAGCAGCGGTGTAGTATCAGATCCCAAAGATAGTAAGTTCTTTTTTCTTTCTTATGGAAAAAAGTCTTTTTCAAGGATTCTATAGAGATTTCATATATGAAACCGGGATAGTTACCTCTCAGAAAATTTGAACGAAGGCTCTATATCTATCTATGCTTCATTCTTCTGAAGGTGGGAAAAAAGATCAAACTGATTATTGATAAAAATTAGGGTTTGAAACTTAGGTAATTAATTTCTTCTGCTTAACCCAAGAACAAATTGGATCGATTTTTGATAAATCGAATTCAGTTAAGATAGGGGAAATTCAGATAGCAATTTCTGAGCCGTATGAGGTAGGAAACTCTCAAGTACGGTTCTAAGGGAAGGAACTTCCTATTCCGACCGAGGAGAACAGGCCATTCTACAGGGTGATTCGGAAATTGCGGAAGCTTGGTTTGATCAAGCTGCTGAATATTGGAAACAAGCTATAGCGCTTACTCCGGGAAATTATATTGAAGCACAGAACTGGTTGAAGATTACGAAGCGCTTTGAATTTGAATAAGACCATGCTCCTTCTTTTTCATAAAATGGGTGGTTTGGTTGTTGATCCATTAATCAAATAAATTAGGTCGTAAGATCGAATCAAGAATTTCATTATATCCATTTCTTATACCTTCTATTTTATATGATATTTCATAAGAATAAACCATAGGGATAGGGTCTAGAATAGAAGTAATAAAGTGAATAAAAAGAGGGGGCAATCTAAATATTGCTAATATATTAGGACCATCTTATTAATAATTCTAATGAGTTATCTTGGAATTTAGAATCAAATAAAAAACCCTATATTATGCTCAAGGAAAGTAGATATAGATAGGAGCTTATGCCCTCAAAAAAAATACACTAGTTTCTTAAATTAAAATAAAAAAGATTTTTTTCTTACGTCGAGAAATATTTGTTTTCAAGATAAACAATGTCCGTTAGGCACCTAATCTTTATGTCATAATAGACCCGAACACTTGCCTCGGATTGACTTCAATATATAATTGCTCCAGTGAATAACTAAAAAAAAAATAGAAGGATGGTAGATAGTAAAGAAAAGAACTAATCACAATATCTATCTTTCAAAATCTATCTTTCAAAATCTATCTTTCAAAATATATATCTTTCAAAGATTCACTAAAAAGACAGTTGGCGGGTCTCTTTGTATGTCTTGTCCGGAAAGAGGAGGACTTAATGATTATTCGTTCGCCGGAACCAGAAGTAAAAATTGTTGTGGATAGGGATCCTGTAAAAACATCTTTTGAGGAATGGGCCAGACCCGGCCATTTCTCAAGAACACTAGCTAAGGGCCCTGATACTACCACTTGGATCTGGAACCTACATGCTGATGCTCACGATTTCGATAGTCATACTGGTGATTTGGAGGAGATTTCTCGAAAAGTCTTTAGTGCTCATTTCGGGCAACTTTCCATTATCTTTCTTTGGTTGAGTGGCATGTACTTTCATGGCGCCCGTTTTTCCAATTATGAAGCATGGCTAAGTGATCCTACTCACATTGGACCAGTGCTCAGGTAGTTTGGCCTATAGTAGGGCAAGAAATATTGAATGGTGATGTAGGCGGGGGTTTCCGAGGAATCCAAATAACCTCTGGTTTTTTTCAGCTTTGGCGAGCATCTGGAATAACTAGTGAATTACAACTCTATTGTACTGCAATTGGTGCATTGATTTTTGCAGCGTTAATGCTTTTTGCTGGTTGGTTCCATTATCACAAAGCCGCTCCCAAATTGGCCTGGTTCCAAGATGTAGAATCCATGTTGAATCACCACTTAGCGGGATTATTAGGACTTGGGTCTCTTTCTTGGGCGGGGCACCAAATTCATGTATCTTTACCAATTAACCAATTTCTTGACGCTGGGGTGGATCCTAAAGAGATACCACTTCCTCATGAATTTATCTTGAATCGGGACCTTTTGGCTCAACTTTATCCTAGTTTTGCCGAAGGAGCAACCCCTTTTTTCACTTTAAATTGGTCCAAATACGCAGAATTTCTGACTTTTCGCGGAGGACTAGATCCAGTAACCGGTGGTCTCTGGCTGACCGATATTGCGCACCATCATTTAGCTATTGCTATTCTTTTCCTAATCGCAGGTCATATGTATAGGACCAATTGGGGTATTGGCCATGGACTTAAAGATATTTTGGAGGCTCACAAGGGCCCATTTACAGGACAAGGCCATAAGGGTCTTTATGAAATCTTAACAACGTCATGGCATGCTCAATTATCTCTTAACCTAGCTATGCTAGGCTCTACAACCATTGTTGTAGCTCATCATATGTATTCTATGCCTCCCTATCCATACCTAGCTACTGACTATGGTACACAACTTTCCTTGTTCACACACCACATGTGGATTGGCGGATTTCTAATAGTCGGTGCTGCTGCACATGCAGCAATTTTTATGGTAAGAGACTATGATCCAACTACTCGATACAACGATCTATTAGATCGCGTCCTTAGACACCGCGATGCAATCATATCCCACCTTAACTGGGTATGTATATTTCTAGGTTTTCACAGTTTTGGCTTGTACATTCATAATGATACCATGAGTGCTTTAGGCCGTCCACAAGATATGTTTTCGGATACTGCCATACAATTACAACCTATCTTTGCTCAATGGGTACAAAATATCCATGCTACTGCGCCTGGCGTAACAGCTCCTGGTGCAACAACAAGTACTAGCTTAACGTGGGGAGGCGGCGAGTTAGTAGCAGTAGGTGGCAAAGTGGCTTTGTTACCTATTCCATTAGGAACCGCAGATTTTTTAGTCCATCACATTCATGCATTTACCATACATGTGACTGTATTAATACTTTTGAAAGGTGTTTTATTTGCTCGGAGTTCCCGTTTGATACCCGATAAAGCAAATCTAGGTTTTCGCTTTCCTTGCGATGGGCCTGGCCGAGGGGGAACATGTCAAGTATCCGCCTGGGATCATGTTTTCTTAGGTTTATTCTGGATGTACAATGCAATTTCGGTAGTCATTTTCCATTTCAGTTGGAAAATGCAGTCGGATGTTTGGGGTACTATAAGTGATCAAGGGGTGGTAACTCATATTACAGGGGGAAACTTTGCACAGAGTTCCATTACGATTAATGGGTGGCTTCGAGATTTCTTGTGGGCACAGGCATCGCAAGTCATTCAGTCTTATGGTTCTTCATTATCTGCATATGGTCTTTTTTTCTTAGGTGCTCATTTTGTCTGGGCCTTCAGTTTAATGTTTTTATTCAGCGGCCGTGGTTATTGGCAAGAACTCATTGAATCTATCGTTTGGGCTCATAACAAATTAAAAGTTGCTCCTGCTACTCAGCCTAGAGCCTTGAGCATTATACAAGGACGCGCTGTAGGAGTAACCCATTACCTTCTGGGTGGAATTGCCACGACATGGGCATTCTTCTTAGCGAGAATTATTGCAGTAGGATAGTGGCTAGGAGGATTTGAAAGGCATTATGGAATTAAGATTTCCCAGGTTTAGCCAAGGCTTAGCTCAGGACCCCACTACTCGTCGTATTTGGTTTGGTATTGCTACCGCACATGATTTCGAAAGTCATGATGATATTACTGAAGAACGTCTTTATCAGAACATTTTTGCTTCTCACTTTGGGCAATTAGCAATAATCTTTCTATGGACGTCCGGAAATCTGTTTCATGTAGCTTGGCAAGGAAATTTTGAATCATGGATACAGGATCCTTTACACGTAAGACCTATTGCTCATGCGATTTGGGATCCTCATTTTGGTCAACCCGCTGTGGAAGCCTTTACTCGAGGAGGTGCTGCTGGTCCAGTGAATATTGCTTATTCTGGAGTTTATCAGTGGTGGTATACAATAGGATTACGCACCAATGAGGATCTTTATACTGGAGCTCTTTTTCTATTATTTCTTTCTACGCTGTCCTTAATAGCGGGTTGGTTACATCTACAACCCAAATGGAAACCAAGCCTTTCGTGGTTCAAAAACGCGGAATCTCGTCTCAATCATCATTTGTCAGGACTTTTCGGGGTAAGTTCTTTGGCTTGGACAGGACATTTAGTTCATGTTGCTATTCCCGCATCCAGGGGGGAGTACGTTCGATGGAATAATTTCTTAGATGTATTACCCTATCCCCAGGGGTTGGGACCCCTTTTGACGGGTCAATGGAATCTTTATGCCCAAAACCCTGATTCGAGTAATCATTTATTTGGTACCGCTCAAGGAGCGGGAACTGCCATTCTAACTCTTCTTGGGGGATTCCATCCACAAACACAAAGTTTGTGGCTGACCGATATGGCTCACCATCATTTAGCTATTGCATTTATTTTTCTCATTGCCGGTCACATGTATCGAACTAACTTCGGAATTGGGCACAGTATTAAAGATCTTTTAGAAGCGCATACTCCTCCGGGGGGTCGATTAGGGCGTGGGCATAAGGGCCTTTATGACACAATCAACAATTCGATTCATTTTCAGTTAGGTCTTGCTCTAGCTTCTTTAGGGGTTATTACTTCCTTAGTAGCTCAACATATGTACTCTTTACCTCCTTATGCATTCATAGCACAAGACTTTACTACTCAAGCTGCTTTATATACTCATCACCAATATATTGCAGGGTTCATCATGACAGGGGCTTTTGCTCATGGAGCTATTTTTTTCATTAGGGATTACAATCCGGAACAGAATGAGGATAATGTATTGGCAAGAATGTTAGACCATAAAGAAGCTATCATATCTCATTTAAGTTGGGCTAGCCTCTTTCTAGGATTCCATACCTTGGGCCTTTATGTTCATAACGACGTCATGCTTGCTTTTGGTACTCCAGAAAAGCAAATCTTGATCGAACCTATATTTGCCCAATGGATACAATCTGCTCATGGCAAGACGACATATGGGTTCGATATACTCTTATCTTCAACGAATGGCCCCGCTTTCAATGCGGGTCGAAGCCTATGGTTGCCCGGATGGTTGAATGCTGTTAATGAGAATAGTAATTCGCTTTTCTTAACAATAGGACCTGGGGATTTCTTGGTTCATCATGCTATTGCTCTAGGTTTGCATACAACTACATTGATTTTAGTAAAGGGCGCTTTAGATGCACGCGGTTCCAAATTAATGCCAGATAAAAAGGATTTTGGATATAGTTTTCCTTGTGACGGCCCAGGGCGCGGCGGTACTTGTGATATTTCTGCTTGGGACGCATTTTATTTGGCAGTTTTCTGGATGTTAAATACCATTGGGTGGGTTACTTTTTATTGGCATTGGAAACATATCACATTATGGCAGGGCAACGTTTCACAATTTAATGAATCCTCCACTTATTTGATGGGATGGTTAAGAGATTACCTATGGTTAAACTCTTCACAACTTATCAATGGATATAATCCTTTTGGGATGAATAGTTTATCGGTATGGGCGTGGATGTTCTTATTTGGACATCTTGTTTGGGCTACTGGATTTATGTTCTTAATTTCCTGGCGGGGGTATTGGCAGGAATTAATTGAGACTTTAGCATGGGCTCATGAACGCACACCTTTAGCTAATTTAATTCGCTGGAGAGATAAGCCCGTGGCTCTTTCCATTGTGCAAGCAAGATTGGTTGGATTAGCTCACTTTTCCGTGGGTTATATATTCACTTATGCAGCTTTCTTGATTGCCTCAACATCAGGCAAGTTTGGTTAATTTAGTTTGTTTTTTTGTACTGTATCAGCACCTAGTTCATTACTCTTGATAGAGAGGGAGGATCTGCCTTTTTAGATTTCTTTTTCTATTTATTTTTCCATCTAGGATTAGAACCGTATACTTGGTAATAATAGCAACGACACATTATGGCAAAAAAAAGTTTGATTCAGAGGGAGAAGAAGCGGCAGAAATTAGAACAGAAATATCATTTGATTCGTCAATCTTTAAAAAAAAAGATAAGAAGCAAAGTTTCTCCCTTGAGTTTGAGTGAAAAAACGAAAATGCGAGAAAAATTGCAATCCCTACCGCGTAATAGTGCACCTACACGCCTTCATCGACGTTGTTTTTTGACCGGAAGACCTAGAGCTAACTATCGACATTTTGGGCTATCCGGACACGTACTTCGAGAAATGGTTTATGAATGTTTGTTACCGGGTGCAACAAGATCCAGTTGGTAAGGATAAAATACCCTTTCGTATTTGTATGGATTTCTGGAATTGATAATCATAGAGGAGCCCTCTTTACCATTCTGTATAAATGGACTATTCTATTTGTATAGATATTGGTAGAGGGGCGTATCCAACCCTCTTTTATCCACTAGTTACCCCTCTTTAGTTTAAGAGTATAGAGCAGTTTGGTAGCTCATAAGGCTCATAACCTTGGGGTTGCGGGTTCGATTCCCACTACCGCCTCCATACTCCTTCTTTATGATATATGCATGATATAATATATACATCATGCATTTGTATCTGGATTTTTTGATTTCCTAAAAGAGTTTTGGTCTAACAGTTTTTTCTCGGAAGAAGCAAAAAAATAAAAGAAAGAATAAAATATGAAAGAAAAGCGTCCATTGTCTAATGGATAGGACAGAGGTCTTCTAAACCTTTGGTATAGGTTCAAATCCTATTGGACGCAATCTTATTTCTATCTATTCTTTAAATAACTATACTAAACTAAAAACAAAGAAAACTTTTTTGCATGATTCAAATGAAAAAGCTTTCTCAACGATTCCTATTCTACTAACAAGAGTAGACATGCAAAATTTATTTGTTACTGAAGAGAAAACCGTTCCAGCTGTTCCTGAATAGCTTCCTTCAAAAGGATTTCCGCTTGCTCGGTGAATGTCTTGCTAGAAGATATAATTTCTTGGAATTGAGGTTTAGTATCTTTTAGATGTTTACGTAACTCATCCAGAAATTTATTTACCTGTTCAATTTCTAACGAATCAAGATATCCTCTTGTTCCGGTATAAATAGTAGCTATCTGCTCTTCCACTGGGAGAGGATTTGCCTGGGATTGTTTAAGCAATTCCCTTAATCGTCGACCCCTTGCCAATTGATTCTGACTTGTTTTATCGAGAGCAGAGGCGAATTGTGCAAAGGCTTGTAACTCTGCGAATTGCGCTAGTTCCAATTTTGATTTGCCAGCTACTTGTTTCATGGCTTTAATTTGAGCCGCGGATCCTACTCTGGAAACAGAAATACCCACATTAATAGCGGGTCGAATTCCGGCATTGAATAGATCCGCAGATAAGAATATTTGTCCATCTGTAATGGAGATTACATTAGTAGGAATATAGGCGGAAACGTCTCCAGATTGAGTCTCAACTATTGGTAAAGCGGTCATACTTCCTTCGCCTAAAAGAGAATTTAATTTAGCGGCTCTTTCTAAAAGGCGTGAATGCAAATAAAAAACATCCCCTGGATAAGCCTCACGTCCGGGAGGTCTTCTTAATAGAAGGGACATTTGGCGATAAGCTTGTGCCTGTTTGGAGAGATCATCATAAATTATTAAAGTATGCCGTTCGCGGTACATAAAATACTCAGCCAGGGCTGCTCCCGTATAAGGAGCGAGGTATTGTAATGTAGCAGGTGAATCCGCCATTTCAGCTACTACAATAGTGTATTCCATGGCCCCCTCCTCATGGAAAGTAGTTACTACTTGAGCTACGGAGGATGCTCTTTGACCGATAGCTACATAAACACATATTACACCTTGCCCTTTTTGATTGAGAATTGTATCTGTGGCTACTGCTGTTTTGCCAGTCTGTCTGTCCCCAATAATTAACTCTCGCTGACCGCGCCCTATAGGGATCATCGAATCGATAGCAATAAGCCCTGTTTGAAGAGGTTCGTATACGGAACGCCTGGAAATTATACTTGGAGCAGGAGATTCAATTAAGCGAGATTCGGAAGCTATAATTTCGCCTTTCCCATCAATAGGTTTAGCCAGAGCATTTACAACACGACCCAAGTAAGCCTCACTCACGGGTATCTGAGCAATTCTTCCTGTTGCTTTTACAAAACTTCCCTCTTGTATCATCAACCCATCGCCCATTAATACAATCCCAACATTTTTGGATTCCAAATTCAGAGCAATACCCCTAGTACCTTCTGCAAATTCGACTAATTCACCTGACATTATTTCACCAAGACCTATAATACGAGCAATCCCATCCCCCACTTGAACTACGCGACCTATATTCTCAATCCCTACTTTCCTATTATATTGTTCAATACGTTCGCGGAGAATTTTATGAATTTCGTCGACTCGAAGGGTTGCCATTAGTGTTTCTTGACTCTTTTTTCGGAAGCAAGGGGAAAAATAATGCCTAAATTCTAAACGAAAGTAGAAGTTCAAGGCCTAATTAATTTAATTATTTCTTCCATTCCAGGGACCCGAGAATGCCAATATTAGCACGAATCGTACGGAAATGTAACTCGGTATTCAAACAACTATTCAGAGTTCCTAGAGCTCCTTGTACGGCCTGTTGGAAAACCCGCTGTCGGACCTGATTCATTGCCCTTTGTTTTTCAAAATAAAGGGTTTCGTTTTTAGACTTTTCCAATTGTTCCAAACTAATAGAAGTAGCATTAATCAAATTTGCTTTTTCTCGTTCTATCTCAGAGTATCCATTCATTCGATACTCATCCGCTTCTAGTTCGACTTTCTGTAATCGAATCCGAGCTTTTTCGAGTTGCTCAATGGTCCCTCTACGCAATTCTTCTGAATTTCGAATAGTACTCAAGATCCTCTGTTTTCGATTATCTAATAAATCTTTTAATGAAAGTAGATTATTTTGTAAGTTTACAACTTTTATGATCTCTTCCCGAACCAAACATGAATCTTTCGATTCATTTGGCTCTCACGCTCCTTTTTTTTTTTCTATAGCTATTTCCATATCTTTTTTTTAAGTAATGAGCCTATCCTCTATCTTCTTTTTTATGTTTATATTTCAATATACCGAAACCTATATAAGACTAGATAAATATTAAGAGGACTCTTCCGCCTAGATAAAAATATATCATGGTCAGCAAAGTTGTTTCTTTATTTTTATTTGCCCTCTAGTTAATAATTTCAATTTCATTAAGAAAAACTAACTAAATAAATGGAAAATGAAAATTAATAGAATTCTTTTTTATTTTTTTTTTCTTCAAATCCAAAAAATTTCTCTTTTTTATACATAGGTCGTCGATTCGGCATTGGTTAAAAAAGGGCAGGGTGCCCCCTTTTTTTTCTAGTAAATAGTTCAAACCATTTTATCGATATGAGTGTTCTATATCAGATAAATTTTACATTAGCTATTTCCCGTTTAAATTGGTACTAATACTAATATAGTTGTAGAAAGAGTACCTCTTTTTGCCTGGACTTCAAGCAGTTTAGCTTTAACCGTGTTAATGGTCTCACATTCTTGGTTTATAGAGAATCAAAGTTGATTTACCAATGAGTCGCGAAATGCTATGGTTCTTCCATATGATTTCTGAATTTATTCAGAAGTAATTCGTCGAGATCGTGCACCCTTTTCTTATTTATCCGAAAAATACTAAAAAATATTATAAAGTGCAGCCGGATAGATCCAATCTATTCTTGAAATAGACAACTCGCACACACTCCCTTTCCAAAAAAAATCAAAACACCAACCACTACAGTTAGATTTATTAGATTTGTTGCTAAAATATCGGTATTAAGCCCGAAACTGCCAGCGGATGGCCAGTGAGCTAAAAAAACGAAAGAATGGGTTACATTTTTCATATGCTCTCCTCTTATAGATAGGACGAACAAAGAACAAAGTTTTTCGATCACTTACTTCGCTCGCCCTTTTTTGATCGGTTTTTTTAATGCAAATAGATTCAATCTAGTAATTTCTTTTAGATTAAGTCTTACGTCTTGTTTGACCGGTGAAAGACTTCCTTTGTTGAAATGTTCTGTTCCCAAAATTCCTAAAATAAAAGGAAAAAACTTTCCACTTTCCTAAACTAAGGACGGGAAATAAGAAGGTGAGCATATCTTCTAAATTAATAATACTCAACTCAGCCCTTCCTAGAATGGGGTATTATCTGTCCCGATAAATAGATAATTCCAGGAGTAATAAATAGGAGTAAATTAAATAAAGTATTGATATAATTGGAATTGTGGAAGCAAATACCAATTTACTAAAAAAAGAAAAAAGTATCTAATCGAAATCGAAAGAATTTTTTTTTTAAGATTAAACAAAAGGGTTCGCAAATAAAAGCGCTAGTGCCACAACTAGTCCATAAATTGTTAAAGCTTCCATAAAAGCTAGACTAAGCAATAAAGTACCTCGTATTTTACCTTCTGCTTCTGGCTGTCTCGCAATACCTTCTACAGCTTGTCCTGCAGCAGTACCTTGACCAACTCCAGGTCCAATAGAAGCAAGCCCTACGGCCAATCCAGCAGCAATAACAGAAGCAGCAGCAATTAGTGGATTCATGGTGAGTAGTTCCTCGTGTCAAAAAAAAGAAATGGTTAAGGATACAATCAACCAATAAATTCTTACTTCTAAGCTCTATTGGGGAGAAGTAAAGTAACTAAAAAGTACAAATTGAAATCAAATTGAAATGATAATGTGAATTGTCCGAACTACATAGAAGGGAATTCCATATCCATATATCGGATTAGATAATGAATCTAACCTAGGAATATATAATATAATATCCTATATATATACATTTGTTTCTTCTATTTTGTTTGCATATTTTCTCATTTTCTATTGAATCGGATTCTAAAATCATTGCTTAAAGTGGAAACCTGCATAAAAGAGGACTCCACTTATAGACATTAAGGATATTATAGTATAGATCTAGCCTGACTCCACCCTCCTTAATGCATATATACTTTGAAAATTCCATAATATAGTCTATTCTATTCTCTCTCCTACAACTCTAGGCTATATATTCATACGCATTTCTAACTATTTTTTTGCAACCAAGCAGATTATCTGGAACCATGCATGAATTGAGCTAAGCTGCAAAAAAAAAAAATACTATTTCCAAAAAGAGTCAATTCAATGATGACCCTCCATGGATTCACCTATATAGGCTGCGGCTAATGTTGCAAAAATAAGAGCTTGAATACCGCTTGTAAATAATCCAAGAAACATGACCGGTATAGGGATTACTAAGGGGACTAAAGAAACAAGAACAACAACGACTAATTCATCCGCCAATATATTCCCGAAAAGTCGAAAGCTAAGCGATAATGGTTTTGTGAAATCTTCTAGGATGTTAATTGGTAAAAGGATTGGAGTTGGTTTAATATATTTCTCGAAATAGCTCAATCCTTTTTTGCTAAGACCAGCATAAAAATATGCCGCTGACGTGAGTAAAGCTAAAGCAACAGTAGTATTTATATCATTCGTGGGCGCTGCTAATTCCCCATGGGGTAACTCTATAATTTTCCAAGGTAAAAGAGCACCCGACCAATTCGAAACAAAAATAAAAAGGAACATAGTTCCAATAAAGGGAACCCAGGGACCATATTCTTCTCCAATCTGAGTTTTGCTCAAGTCTCGAATAAACTCAAGGACATATTCAAAAAAATTCTGACCGTCGGTCGGGATGGTTTGTGGATTCCGAACAGCTATGACAACTGAACCTAGCAAGATAGTAATTACGACCCAAGAAGTGATGAGTACTTGGGCATGAATTTGGAAACCTCCTATTTGCCAATAGAAGTGTTGGCCTACTTCTACACCCGATATATCGTATAACCCCTTGAGTGTTTTAATGGAACAAGGTATAATATTCATATTGTCCTCTGATAAAAATTGAACTTCAAAAAAGGAATTCTTTTGATTCAACCATCTCTTTCTCAACTCAGCAACTTGAAGTATTAATCTTATATTTAGGATACCAAGAAAGCACATCAGATCATAATATATATCAATACCCTCTAATATATATCAATATTCCCCTTCTTTTTTCTATGCAAAAAAAATTCTATGCAAAAAAAAAGATATAGTAAAGTAAGTGATTCCATAAATTTACGCAGTTGCCCAAGAATTCACTATATATTCTTAATCAACGATTTCTTATATAGAGAGAACGGCCCTCACAAATTGAAAATACTAATTTGTTAAGAATCAATCGAATTGAAGTCATAGTGTCATCGTTGGCTGGAATCGATATATTCGCGAGATCCGGGTCACAATTTGTCATCGACTAAAGAAATAGTAGGAATCCCCAAAATGGCACATTCCCGAAGAGCTATATACTCTTTTTGCTGATCAAGGACGATCACAATGTCTGGCAATCTCGTCATATATTTGATCCCGCCGAGATACCTTTGCAAAGTAGATAATTTTCTCTTCAAGATTGCCACATCTCTTTTTGGGAGATGGTGGAATTTTCCCATTTTTTCTTCTGCTCTTAAGTCTCTAAATTGAGAAAGTCTAGTTTTCGTAATCGACCAATTCGTTAACATACCACTGAACCACTTTTTATTAACATAATGACAACGAGCCCTTATTGCAGCTGATGCTACTAAATCTGTTGCTCTTTTTTTGGTACCAACAATTAAGAAACTTTTTCCCTGACTTGCTGCATCAAAAACTAAATCACAAGCTTCTGATAAAAAACGAGCCGTTCTAGCGAGATTTATAATATGAGTACCTTTACGCTTTGCCGAAATGTAAGGGGCCATTTTAGGATTCCATTTCTTAATACCATGACCAAAATGAACTCCTGCTTCTATCATCTCTTTCAAATTAATGTTCCAATATCTTCTTGTCATTTTTTCCACACTTCCTTTTTTTTAATCCTACCATTCCATTACGGAATTTAGTTCTTTTTGAAGATTAAGAAAGATCCGAAATAGCTTGAAATAAATAATAATTGTTCCGAGAGAACCTTGTACTAAGATAAGAGTTGGCCATTGATACATGGTATAAACATAACCACCTTAATGAATTAACTGACTTGTTTTACTTATTAAAATAAAAATCTTAAAAATCTAAAATTTGACCTGTTAGTGTTCTAAGTTCAAAAGTCTAGTAAAGTAAAAAATATTTTTATGGGGGTTCTTATGTCTCATAAAAATTGTTTGTTACGTCAGAATCTGAAGAAACTAATTCTGTATGGAGAAACAAAAAATCTCTCATTTCCGACGCGAATAGATTTTTTTTTTTTATTTCGAAATAAAGGTTCTTGTCTTGTGGGGAACGATGCACAAATTTTTGGAATCCGGTACCAACAGGTATAATCCCCCCCAGAACTACGTTTTCTTTCAAGCCTTTCAACCAATCAATGCGACCTCGTAGGGCAGCTTTTGCTAAAACTCGAGCAGTTTCTTGAAAACTTGCTTCAGATATGAAACTTTGGGTATTCAGGGAAGCCCTTGTTATTCCCAATAAGATTGCCCGATAATAGATCGATTCATCCAAAGCTCGTCCTGCTCGTTCCGCTCGCAATAGTCCGATTAATTCCCCAGGCGAAAAAACATTAGACATTCCATCTTCGGAAACCCGCACTTTTGATGTTACTTGGCGTATAATAATCTCTATATGTCTATTATGGATCTGTACCCCTTGGGATCGATAAACCTTTTGGATTTTATTAACCAAAGAGATACGACTTTGGGCTATGGTTAGCTCAGCTCCAATCAAGAATCCCCAAGGGACCCCAAGAATTCTTGGTATACGCTCATTCCAATCCTCAATTCTCCTTTCGAGATTCGGGGATAATGAATCAATTGAACGCGCTTCAAAGATTTGTTCCACTTTTGGAAGACCTTGCGTTATGTCACTAGATCTCGATTTTTCATATATAAACGTAACTAACCTATCTCCCTTGTAAAGGATTTCTCCATAATGACCATTAACAGTTGCTCCTGTAGTGGCCAAATAAGGTTTAGCTGCTCTTATAACAAAGGAATTCATATTTACAATGAAAATTTGACCGGATTTTTTTATGTGCGATTTAAATAGACATACATTTTCACAAATAAATTGTCCAAGGTGAATTATTGCCAATGTCTCTTCCCAAGAATCATGATGGACAAAGTGACAATTCAAAAGGAATGGATCCAACATTATGTTACTATCGAAATTAGAAATCCTTTTATTTTCATCTATTAAAGAGTATTTAAGTTCTTGAAGTACTTGGAAGGTTTGTTTTAAATTGTCAACGAACAAATATTTTTTTAACAGGATTTTATTATGCGTTAGTAAATAGTAAGATGAAGAAAAATGCGATATACTAGCTACAATAGCGCCTAAGGGCCCAAAAATTTCTCGAATAGGAATTCTAGGATTCCATTCTTTTATCGCATTGGGATGTTTTGAATTCTTGAATAAACCAATTCGAGAACAGTTGGATGCCGACAAAATCATCAAAGAGTGGTATTCTTTATTTCGATTCAACAAAGTGCCAATAGCTTCTGGATGTTGGCTAAGTGATTCAATCTTCGCCTTGGAATAAAAAGAATTGATATTGGCGCGATCTAACCTATTATGGGGAATCGGTCCTGCACTTGTCCTACCATACCTTTTTCGTGTATACGAAATAGTGGACTTGACTAACTCAATTCTTAGGAAATCGCGAATAAGATCATTTGCTCTTACCTCAACAAGGGAAGCACCAGCCTTTTCTTTTTCTTCTTGTTCCCAATTCACTACTAAGCAAGTTCTAACAAATTGACTATTTGTGTGATAAATTCTTTGAGTTAACTTGCTATTTTCATGAGAAATAAAATTGACAAGTCGAATTTGGAGATTATTTTCTTCTTGCAAGAGATCCTGCGGGAAAAGTGTTGCTAAATTTCTTCCTTCGTCCATTTCATATGCCACTGTAGGGCGAACGGAAACAAAATACTTTTCCTTGCTCTTGAGAATTTTTTTCCGTTGAACATAGACCCAATTTTTCCTTTTTTTTGATTCCTTAGAATCTTTTTTTTGTCTTTCTGGCGGTATCAAACAGCCACCTAATATCTTATCCGCCTCTTCAGGAAAATGAATATCTCCGGAAAATATTTTGAGTTCCGTATGGCTTTTTTTTCTCTTCACTCGGACCAGTCCGCCTAGTCGACTTCTTGTATTTTTTGTGAGTTGTGTATTCACTCCAATAATACTATTGTCAAGTATCTTTAGGGATGAAGATCTCGGCAAGATATGAAGTTCTTGAAGAATGAAAAAAAACCGATCTACTTCTTTTTGGTATTTTAGACTAAATTCTTTTGTTCCTCGATGCTCAATCAAACCCTCTTTTTTTAAGATGGAATCTTCCTCTGGGCTCTCGTATTCGTCCTCTGAATCTTCTTCTGAGTCTTCCTCTAAAGTACCATATTTTTCCTCTGCGCTTTCCCCGGGGCTGCCATATTCGTCTTCTGAGTCTTCCTCTAGAGTTCCATATTCGTCCTCTTGGGTCCTATATTTGCTCTCTGGGCTCCCATATTCCTCTTCTGAGTCTTTCTCTAAAGTCCTATATTCGTTCTCTGGGTTCCCATATTCGTTTTCTGGGCTCCCATATTCGTCTTCTAGGGTTTCATATTCGTATTCGTCTTCTAGGATTCCATATTTAGATTCTTCTAGGGTTTCATATTCATATTCGTCCTCTCGGGTCCTGTATTCGTCTTCTAGGGTCTCATATTCCTCTTCTGAGTCTTCCGCTCGAGTCCTATATTCTTCTTCTAGGGTCCTATATCTAAATTTAACAATTCCTGAACCCTTTTTATCTTTTCTGTATCGGGGATCGTCAAAATAAGCAAAAATAGTATTTCTACGTAAAACACCCATAAGGGGGATTTCAATCGAAATCCCAAAACAGGATATTAGTTCTTTCTCTTGTTCTTGATGATATTGTAATGGAATGACGAACCTATTTCTTCGCTTTTTCGCCAACAAATCTGAATTATCTTGAAAAATAGAAGGATAGATAAAATTCCAATGGCCATTGGACATGATTCGATCCGACGTTGAATAATCAAGAATTTCCCTATCTTTTTTACCATAAGTATTCATTTGATCTTGATCCTTGTGGAGTGAAAAAGACGCTATACTGGATCTGCACATACTTACTGACAATATCCATAAATGGCTTGTTTTTGGTAATCGGCGAAGATTACCATATTGATATTCGGGCGCATGGTAAACATCAGTACTCCAGTGCATTTCGCCGTCTGATTCAGAATAAATATGCTTTTGTACCCTTTCTTTAAAATGTAAAGTGGACGTTCCGGCACGAATCTCCGCAATTACTTGTTCGGATTTTACATATTGATCATTTTGCACTAGAATCAAGCTTTTTGAGGGAATATTCACACTATATAGAATATCTTGACTCTGAATAGTTACATGCAAGTCTATATAACATAGAAAAGCAGGCTGCCCATGACGGGTACGTGTGGGGTGAACCAAATTCTCATTGAATTTTATTTTTCCATTCGAAGGGGATCGTACAAGGTCGGCAGTACCCCCTGTGAATACTCCGCCAGTATGAAAAGTTCTTAATGTTAGTTGAGTCCCTGGCTCCCCAATTGATTGACCTGCAATAATACCTACGGCTTCTCCCAATTCGACCAGATCACTATGAGTAGGACTCCGGCCATAGCATAATTGACAGATCCAAGAAGTGCTTCGGCAAGTAAAGGGGGTTCTAATATATATTGGTTGTGCTCGAAATGGTTGTGCTCGAAAGGCAGTTATGAATCGATTGACTAATCCAATTCCAATATCTTGATTTCGCGCGGCAATGCATCGTGAACCGATATATATATCGTCTGCTAATACACGACCAATTAGTGTTTGGACAAAAAGTTTTTCCGTCATCCCATTTTGAGGACTTACAGAAATACCTCTGGATAGTACCACATATCTCTTCTACGCACAATAATATGTTGAACTACTTCAACAAGTCTACGTGTAAGATATCCAGCATCTGCTGTTCGCACAGCAGTATCTACAACCCCTTTGCGGGCTCCATAGCAGGAAATTATATATTCTGTCAAAGAAAGTCCCTCGCGTAAATTGCTTTGAATAGGTAAATCAATCATTTGTCCTTGAGGGTCCGACATTAATCCTCTCATACCTACTAATTGGTGTACTTGAGATGCATTTCCTCTGGCTCCTGAAAAAGACATTAGATAGACTGGATTAGAAGGATCCGTTATCCGAAAATTTGAATTCATTTCTTGTTTCAAATATTCACTTGTCGCATACCATATCTCAACAGATTGGCGTAATTTTTCTACCGCGTGTACAGCCCCATAATAATAGTGTTTCTCCAAAAGAAAACTCTGTTGTTCCGCGTCTTGGACTAACCATCCCTTAGAGGGTATTGTTAAAAGATCCTCGATTCCTAACGAAATCGATGTAGTAGTGGCTTGATGGAAGCCCAGAGTCTTTAGTTGATCCAGTATATGGGATGTATATCCCATTCCAAAATGATCTATTAATCTGCTAATAAGTCGTTTCATACCAGTTCCGTCTATCTCTTTATTATGAAAGACCAGATTGGCCCGTTCCGCCATACATAAGTACCCCCTTTTCGGCTGAGTAGGATTCGACAATTGCTGAGTAGGATTCGACAATGGGCCTGAGTCAGTGATTCGAAAATTTAATTAACTTAATTGCCTCAATCTCAATCTGGATTCGCGTGGCAAATAATGATGATACTAGGGAAATCGGAATGCCCCCCGAAAGGGGAGGGGCATCGCCGAATCTAACTTTCTTGTTTAGGTAGTGTATGAATAGGCCTGACTAAATCCTTGTATGGCTTCCTCTATTTCTCTATAAAAAGAAATATGACCAAGAGTGGTTCGAATGTATATCGAACGAATTTCTTTTTTTCTATTTCCCATTATTAGATAGTGGGCATAAATCTCATGATAAGTCCCCAAAGATTCATATTGAACTTCAATCGGAACTTCTCTTGACCCAATGACGCGTTGATCCAGGTTCCATCGTAGCCACAAGGGACTATCTAAACTGATTAGTTTTTGTCTATAAGCTCCCAGTGCATCATAAGAACTAGAAAAATGGGGTTCTTTATCTTTCCTATATTTAAAATTATTATTATTATTGTAATTTACTTTTAGATTTGGGTAGTTTCTGCAACTATTATATCTATTTGCACAAATACCTCGACGCTTTCCAATCGTTAATACATAAAGCCCGATAAGCATGTCTTGGGTTGGTACGCAAATAGGATCCCCAATAGCGGGAGATAAGAGATTCATATGAGAAAACATAAGTAAACGGGCTTCTGCCTGAGCTTCCAAGGATAAAGGTAGATGAACAGCCATTTGATCTCCATCAAAGTCCGCATTGAAACCCTTACACACTAATGGGTGTAAAGAAATAGTACGCCCCTCTACTAAAGTGGGTTGAAAGGCCTGTATGCCTAATCTATGCAGGGTAGGTGCTCTATTTAACAGTACAGGATGTCCCCGCATAACTTCTTGAAGTATTTCCCATACAATGGGTTCTTTTTCCCAAATTTTCCTTTTAGCAATCCTTACATTAGAAGTGGCGCGTTTCGTGATTAAATCGCGAATTACAAATAGCTGAAAAAGCTTTATTGCTATCTCTAGAGGTAATCCACATTGATGTAATGAAAGCGAAGGACCCACAACAATGACAGAACGCCCCGAGTAATCGACCCGTTTCCCAAGCAGAGTCTCGCGAAACCTTCCCTCTTTACCTTCAATTACATCTGAAAGTGATTTGTATACTTTATTGTGACCATCCCTCGTCGGTTGCCCGCGGGACCCACTATCAAGAAGTGTATCCACGGCTTCTTGTACCAATTTTTCCTGGCACATTACTAAATCTGCTGGCGCTAATTCACTTCTTTTTAATAGATAGGCAAGATTGTTGTTCCGACGGATAACTCTCTTATAAAGTTCATTAATGTCTGAAGTCACTACTTTATCTCCAGACCTATAAACAATAGGTCTCAATTCGGGAGGAAGAACCGGTAATAAGCACAAAACCATCCATTCTGGTTCTACATTTGTTTGAATAAAATGTTTCGCCAATTGCATGCGTCTAATCAAAAAAACTTTTCTTATTCGTCTTTTTCTATCTTCCCACTCATCTCCACTATACCCCTCGTCTTCTAATTCCTTCCATTCGACCAAAGAATTCTCTATAATAATTCGCAAATCCAAATCTGCTAATTGTTCTCTAATAGCACCTGCTCCTGTCGCAATTTCCCGATTTCGAAATGTTGCAAAGCCTGGGGTAGAAAAAAAGGGAGAAATGCTGTGGTTACAGGATGCAATTTCCTCTTCGAATAAACCTCGTAATCGTAAAAAAGTGGGTTTTTTAGTGCTGGGCCTAGCAAAAGAGAAATCGCCGTATACTAGGCCCTCCAACTTCTTAAGAGGTTTATCTAAAAGATTCGCGATATAACTAGGAAGACCTTTCAAATACCACACATGAGTCACGGGACATGCGAGTTTGATGTATCCCATTTGATATCTTCGTATCCGAGAATCCACAAATTCGACCCCGCATTTTTGGCAAAATCTTTCGTCTTCGTTTTCAGCTCCGCTCGCTCGAGAATTGCCACAAGCGCAAATCCCGCTTTTTATGGGTCCAAAGATTCTTTCGCAAAACAATCCATCTTTTTCTGGTTTATCGGTTTTATAATGAAAAGTAGAGGGCCTTGTGACTTCGCCAACGACTTCTCCATTAGGTAGGTTTTTGTTAGCCCAAGCCTTTATTTGTTGAGGGGAAACGAGTCCAATTTGAAGTTGTTGATGTTTATATTGGTCAATCATAAAATAGAAATAAGAAAAGAATTTATATTTATTCCGATCAAACTTCCTCCCTATTAACCTGGAAGTTCTTTTCAGATACAAGGAAATGATTCAGTTCTAGAGCCAAAGATCGTAGTTCTCGAACGAGCACTCGAAAAGATTCTGGAGGATCCTCATGATTAGGTATTCTTTTTCCCCAGATCGTAGCATTAAGTATTTCTTGGCGAGCTATAAGATGGTCAGATTTATAAGTAAGTATCTCTTGTAAAATATGAGCAACACCAAATCCTTCTAAAGCCCAAACTTCCATTTCTCCTACTCGTTGTCCCCCTTGCTTGGCTCTTCCTCTAACCGGTTGTTGTGTAACAAGTGAGTAGGGCCCAGTAGAACGCCCATGAATTTTCTCATCAACTTGATGAATTAATTTTAAGATATAGGACTTCCCTATTAGAACAGGTTGCTCAAAGGGGTCGCCTGTTCTTCCATCAAATATTCTGCTTTTTCCCGGGTACTCGGGTTCAAATACCCATGGATTTTTTGTTTCTTTACTGGCTTCATATAATTCTGAAAACACAAGTTTTCTTGAAGCCTCTTGCTCATATCTCTCATCAAAGGGTGCTATTCTATAATGTTTCTTTAGCAGATCCCCCGCTAATCCGAGCGAGCTTTCAAATATTTGTCCCACATTCATTCGGGAGGGTACTCCTAAGGGATTGAAGACCATATCAACGGGTGTTCCATCTTGCAAATAGGGCATATCTTGCCTAGGCAAAATTTTGGAAATGATCCCTTTATTCCCATGTCTTCCGGCTACTTTATCCCCAACTTTGATTTCACGTTTCTGTAAAATATATACACGAACCATTATGTCGAGCGGGTCCCTTTGGATCCATTTCACATCGATAACGCGCCCTCTTCCACCTATAGGTAATTTCAGAGAAGTTTCTTTTGAAGTGGAAACCTCAAGGCCAAATATGGCCCGTAATAATCCAGCTTCCGCGATATAAGATGATTCGCTCGCTATCTGAGGCGTTAATTTACCTACTAAAATATCACCAGTTTCTACCCAGGATCCCAACCTAACAACTCCATTTCTGTCCAAATTGCGGAGTAAATGTTCTTCTAGATGTGGTATTTCTTTAGTGATTTTTTCAGCGGAGCCCTGGCTTGTCGTATCCGTCTGAATTTCATATTTCCGGATGTGAAAAGAGGTATAAATATCTTCATATACCAAACGTTCGCTAATTAGTACTGCGTCTTCAAAATTGTAACCTTCCCATGGCATATAAGCTACTAATACGTTTTTTCCTAAAGCAAGTTCGCCCCCAATTGTAGCAGCTCCTTCTGCTAAAATTTGTCCTTTTTTAATGGATTTACCCCGTGGAACCCGGGGTTTTTGGTGCATACAAGTATTTTTGTTAGAGCGACGGTGGTTAACTAAAGGAATACTTATAGTCTTCCCACTACTTGATAAAAGTATCTTATGACTATCAGTAGAAATGATCTTTCCCTCGCGTTCGGCTATAATGGAAACCCTCGAATCTAGAGCTGTTTGGCGTTCCAATCCAGTTCCAACAATGCATTTCTCGGACCGAGAAAGCGGAACTGCTTGGCGCTGCATATTAGAACTCATTAAAGCCCGATTCGCATCATTGTGCTCAATAAAAGGAATGAGAGAACCCCCAATAGAAAAATATTGGAAAGGAAAAATACTTCTAACATGAATCTGTTCCCATGCAATAGTCAAGAATTCTTGACGGTATCTAGCCGGAACAACCTGTTCTTCCTGAATACCTTGATTCAAGGACAAAGAATTTCCTGCTGCTATCATATAATATTCATCTCTATTTGGTGATAGATAAACCACCTGTCTCTCTTTTTTTTCTTTTGCTTTCTCAGCAGATATTTCATAAAACGGACTCTCTATGGATCCCCACAAGTGATCAATTCTCGCATGAATTGTTAAGGATCCAGTAAGTCCAACATTGATTCCTTCAGACGTGTCAATTGGACAAATACGCCCATAGTGACTCGGATGAATATCTCGGCTCCGAAAACTTGCGGTTCTCCCCGTCAACCCTCCAGGACCTAAACAACTCACTTTTCGCCCATGAACAGTTTGTGTCAATGGATTCGTTTGATCAAAAACTTGAGATAACGGGTATGTGCCAAAAAAGGTCTCATAAGTAGTTATTAATAAAATTGAAGTTGAAGTTGGAGTTACCAAAGTTTGGGGAGTCGGTTTCGATTGACGTATGAATACTCTACGAATAGTTTTTTGAACTGCATGTTGTAAACGACCAAGAGCCAATCCGAATTGATCTTGTAACAGATCCGCAACCGAACGAATACGTTTATTTTTCAAGTGATTCATATCGTCATCGTCAAGTATACCCGTTCCAAATTTCATTCCAATCAAATGATCCGTAGCGGCCAATACATCTCGTGGTAACAAGAATGTATTGTTCTGAGGAATATCAAGATTAAGTCTCCGATTCATATTTCGTCGACCAATCCTTCCTAATTCACATTTTTGTTGAAAAAATTTCTTTTGTAATTCCTCGCATAAGGACTCCGAAAATACCAGGTCCCCACCTACACAAGCAAATTGTTGATAAAACTCCAAAATAGCTTTTTCTTTTGACTCAATCCTCTTCTTCTCTTTAGCATTCGGGAAAGACAAGAAAATTTCAGGGTAGGAAACATTATCCAGAATTTCTCTTAGATTCGAACCCATAGCTGATGATAGAACTAGAATAGATATCTTTTGTTTTCTACTCACGCGAGCCCATATCCTTTCTTTTTTATCAATTGCTAATTCCGATCTCCCCCCCCAATCTGATATTATAGTGCCAGTGTAGATAGAAATTCCCTTATGATCTAATTCCGAGCGGTAGTAAATACCAGGACTTAGCAATATTTGATTGATCACAATTCGGTATATTCCATTTATAATAAAGGTTCCTAAGGAATTCATTATAGGAATGTTTCCGATAGAAATGGTTTGCTTTTGCACATCGAAACCAAAAATTAATCTCGCAGATACATATAATTCGGAAGAATAGGTGAGTGATTCATACACAGCATCTCTTTCTTTTATCGAGGGTTCTAGCAGTTGATATCCTTTCGCAAATAATTGAAATGCAATTTCGTGATCTGGATCTTTAATTGTTGGAAACTTGTCAAGTTCTTCTGCCAAGGCTTGATTAATGAACCTACAAAATCCCTCGAATTGGATCTGACTAAATCCGGGTATTGTGGACATTCCCTCGTTTCCATTCCGGAGCATCTTAATCTTAAGTTTCCTGTTTATCAAAGAAAAATTCCATTATCAGCTCACTCTTCATCAATCCCTATGGATCGATCTAGCAATCATGGAATCTATATTCTGTTTACTGAATCACATGAAATTCTAGGGAACTCCACATACGTATTTCATATATGTATTTCATACATATGAATAGAGACCATTTGGACGAAAGTTCGAGTTTGCCAGGGGTACAAATGAAATGAAAATGAATTGATAAAACATTCCTACAAAAAAAATTCTGCCACTTATACTTTATGTTATGATATTCTAATCAGATTGGATGGCAAAGATTTCTCATTTTATCTCCTTTCTATGAATGTAATAAAGCCGTAATATAATATACTAGAAAGTTTGACTTTACTTCGATTTAGAATAGCGTGCTTACTTTAATTTCTCAAAATAATTTGAGGGTTCTTTTTTATTTCGGATCGGAGTAGTATAATTGCTAGAAAATTCAGTATTTCATTGTGGAATTCTAAAATAAAGTAAGTCCCTTTTTTAAGTACATGCCAATCTAGTTATCCACCTCTCCCCATATCCATGCTTTTCTTTTATCGTAATTTCACTTGGGTACGCCAAGATAGTCAGGTTATACTCTATATCAGAGCAAATTTCCTTTTTTTATTCAAGATATTTAATTTAATACTTTGAAAAATTAAAGCATGATTCCCCATAGAGATATGTACATAAAGGGGATCTTTGGATAATAATGCTGTTCGGACCTAAAGTTTACCTATACACGGATTAAGCATAAAGCCATAATATTTTATTATGCCATTGAAGGGGGGGGAGATAATACCGATTTAAGAGTAGTTCACTACTGCAATAAAAAAAAGAGAATTCTAGTTAACGGTTCCAATTTATTCTGAATTTTGCAGCCTGTGAATAGAAATCCACTTTTTCTTCTTTTTCATCTCAATAGAAAGAAATGGGAAGTTTTATTGTGTTAACAATGTATGTTTTAAGATAGAATCTATCGAGGAGAATAATAGAAACTGGATCAAAAAAAGCAGGAATAGATTTTTTGAAAAAGATTGGAAAAAAGTAAGTAGAATTATATTCAAAATAAAAGGGGCTTTTCGTAAGAAAACGTGGATGAATACTTGCTGTTTTCTAGATTTTTGATCGGATTTTTTGGCGGCATGGCCAAGCGGTAAGGCAGGGGACTGCAAATCCTTTATCCCCAGTTCAAATCTGGGTGCCGCCTGATCAATAAAATACTTAGGTTTTTTTTATAGTGCTGATCGAATTCGATAAATTTTTACTTCGCATAAGTTCGGGCAAGAGAGTAACTGGGCCTGCCGATACTGGGTTTAGAGAAACCATACCATAGTTCTATCCTCAAACTAGGGTTAGGGTTTGTTTTGACGGTAGTGGCCAAAATGGTTATCAATAGGGGTGAGGTAGTGTTTCCTTATTCTTTTATTATATGAATTTGAATTGGTTCTTAATTGAGATTCGATTTGATAATTTTAAAATACGAGGATAAGATGTCAGAAATCTTGGTATCCAAAGAAAGGTCCCTAAGGGGCATTCTTTTTTTTTTTCAATCTAAGATTCAAGAAGGGACTCCACGAAAGAATATCAAGACTTACTAATTATTATACATTTTTTTATCGTACATCTTATGTTACCTACATACACTAAAGTAAGGACTACTTAATTCTAACGAGAATCAGATTAAATAGGTCGATCAAAAATCAATTTAGGAGTTGTATTATGGATAAAATCTCTTCATTCTTTCATAGAATGATACAAAGCAAGGCTGCAGGGTTTAGGTCAAAAATAAACATTAGGTAAGGTAGGTATCCAATAAATATTTATCTATCGATAATTTTATGGTATATTCGGGCGTCCTTTGCTTAAAAAAAAAAAAAAGAGTAACAAAAGGAATAAAAAATCTTCCTATTCCCGCTTCTTCTATTCAGGACATCATTCCCGTACTCTTTCTTTTTTAAGGAAAAAAGGGCTATAGTATCTCGTATTTTTAATGCTCTCTAATTCTACCAGAATTCCTATAAGAATTTGTTAGGAGTAAATTCCTTGAACTGATTGATCCATGGCCTTAGGGCGGAATCCCTTTTTGACTCTGTACCCTTGATTCCACTATGATTATTGATCAATAGTAGAATAATCCCTTCATAGAAATAGGAGACATAATTTAGATGGATATAGTAAGTCTCGCTTGGGCTGCTTTAATGGTAGTCTTTACATTTTCTCTTTCACTAGTAGTATGGGGAAGGAGTGGACTCTAGGGATACTACTAATTGATTAAGTAATCAAATTGTTGTATCAATTCTTTTCTTTAATGGATCATTTTGCATTAATCATTTTGTCAAACGTTATTCTTTAATCTTTTTCTTTAGTTTTGTTTCACTCCTGTAAGAAACTCTTGTATTGTAAGTTGTAATGTAAGAAAGAGCCATTATACCAATTCAGAATTTCTACTAGAAATGACGAATGGTTAAAAAAAGTTCTATACATAAGAAAATTAGACTTTCTTCCACGGAACTATTCACGGCATATCACACATTTTCCATTTCCTTTTACTTTTTACTATAGTCTATTCTTCATATTATTTTTCTTTCCTTCCATGGATTCTTTGGTCAAGAATTGTCTTAGATTTTTTTATTTTGACCTGATTGAAATTAAGTGGATGCAATGAAAAAAGAAATTGAATTAGACTACTTAACTATTTCAATCTACTAATCTATTCTATGTAGATTCAAAGATAATATAATAGAAAGAATCTAAAGTGTCGTAGAAAAAACTATATGTAGTTCTTTCTACCACACTTTAAGATTCCAACCAGATCCTTTCATTTAAGACTTGGATTTTTTTTATTTAATCCCTTTTTAATTTCTTCAATGATTAATTGGAATTCCAATTAATTATTTTGGCTGACTGTTTTTACATAAATAATAAGTAAAAAAGAAGTAGGAACTAGAATGAACAGTGCAGTAGCAATAAATGCGAGAATATTGACTTCCATAACCTCTTTATTTTTTATTTTCACAATAACTCGGGATGTAATCCCATGGAGAGGAAAAAGGGGTATCTTGTAAATTCAAGGGTAGGGCTTGCATTCTGATAATACTGAATCAATTCAATATTATGAATATCGGATCTATCAAATCAATTCATGGATGAGAGTTATATTTCACGGATGAGAGTTATATAGTATAACATAGGAAGATCCTCTATCCACACTAAGACCAAAATGGGTTTTTTGATTGGATTAGGAATTCCCTCTTTTTTAATCCTTTTCTACTTTTTCTTTTCTATATCTCTAACCCACGAGCTTTCTTAATCTTATACTTTCTTAATCTTATACAATTTCCCTTCCTTTTTCTTATAGTTATACATACAATTATGTATGTATTATATGACCAACTTTCACTTTCTATGGGTCACATAGACATCCAAATAAGCAGTAGAAGTGAGATGGGGAAAAGAGGTCTGAAATAAAAAGGGAATACGATTTATGTATGGATTCCGGTAAAATACCGGTACTCTATTCCATAAGAGTGGAATAGGAAATTAAGATGAGGATGGTATCATCATAAAGAAAGATAGAGTAATATAATATCCTAAATTCTACTAATCCACATATCGTATGTGTGTCTTTCTTTATCGATTGGGAGTAGTGAAAAAAAAATTCCTATATGCCCTCCCTCCCTCTTTAATGAGAGATGCAAAATAAAAAAGTGAAGTAAGGGTGCCCTGTGGGTATTTGATCTTGCTCCCTGCCCCTTTTTTTCATGGAAAAAGGAAATATCAATTTCTCCATTCATTGAACCCTAGTTCGGGACTGACGGGGCTCGAACCCGCAGCTTCCGCCTTGACAGGGCGGTGCTCTGACCAATTGAACTACAATCCCCGCGGGGTGTATGGCATACCCATTCTTAAATAGAACCATAAGAAGATTCGATTCGTCTTTCGTACTCTAAGAAATAGACGAATCATATACTACATACCCACATATTATATTATACGTGGGTATAGTGAGAGTGACATAACTAGTATGTCGTGATTTTTTATCACTAAAAATGGATAATAATCCAGCCTTCAATAAGAAAAACTCTTTTGTTTGTAAGAAAGGAATGAGAGAGATATGGATTAGAAAAAAAAATTTCCCTTTTTTCTTTATCTTTTATTTCTATAGATCAGACATTTTATTTTATGGAAGAAAAACAAAAGGATTTAGTTCATACTCACGAAGCCCTAGATTTTTGGTTTGGGCCGAGCTGGATTTGAACCAGCGTAGACATTGTCAACGAATTTACAGTCCGTCCCCATTAACCACTCGGGCATCGACCCAGGAAGAATTTATTCTAGGGTTTTTGCTAATCTATGATTAACCTCCTTTCATAATACTCCCTACCCCCAGGGGAAGTCGAATCCCCGCTGCCTCCTTGAAAGAGAGATGTCCTGAACCACTAGACGATAGGGGCATCACTAGACGATAGGGCCATATACAACCGCTCGTGATTATACTATAATCATAGTATGAGCAGTTTTTTGGAATTGTCAATATACTCGAAAAGTATAAATAGATCCAAAGCAAAGAGTTTTTCCAACTTTTCTGTTATGTTTTCATCTAGGATTTTTTTTAGTTGATCGTTATAGATTAATTCTCCGTGCTTCATTTAGTGTTCATACCAAAAATGCATCCATCCCGCACTAAGTCATAAAATTCTCTAAAAATATAGAGAAAGTTTCAAAAACAAAGAAAAAAAGTGAATCAATTTAGTAGAAAAGTACTCTATCAGATTCGAACCAACGACTTACGTCTTAGCACGAGATTACTCTACCACTAATTTAAAAAGCCCTTTATCGGATTTGAACCGATGACTTATGCCTTACCATGGCATTACTCTACCACTGAGTTAAAAGGGCTTTTTATTTAATTCAAAAATTAGCCACTTGGATTTCCCATTATGGGTCTACTGCATAATGTACATATTATATATATAATATATAGAGATAGAGAGAGAGACATTATGTAGAGATTGTATATGTATATATCGATATCTTGAGAGCTCAAAATAAAATTAATAAAAAAAAACATACCCTACATAACATATCCAACTCTTCTTGGTTCAGGGTTTTCCGTTTCCGAAGACTAGTAAAATAGGCGGATTCTGGAACCCCAAGGATTCAACGGTATATGGATATGGAAAATATAAGATTTCCGATCCTAGCGGGAAAAGGCGGGGAACAGATACCCAATAGGATATAGGATCCTTGGGAGGAACTTTTGGTAATGGCCTTGATCCTCTATGCTATTTTTTATGTGTTCTTAGTTCTATTGAACTTTTTGCATTCTTTTAAACAAGAATCTAATAAACTAGAATTGAGTCAGTGGAAAAAAGGAGAGAGAGGAAAGTGTTAAATGGAGAGAGTCGACTAATCAGAGACTTTTAGGATCTTCTTTACATCAGGTAAATCTGTCGGCCCTGTCCGTTTTTTTCTTTAAGTTACGACTCTTTGCTGCTTACTTCTATCAAGCCATAGGGAAAGTCTATGATGAATTTGGAAAACTCATCTCACTCTTACTCTATGGCTCGGACTTAATGGGGGAAGAAAACATCTTCCATAATTTCTTTTTTGTTCAATTCTGGACAAAAAAGAAAAGGAAAAAAGGAATTTATAGGGACAGTGTTACCCCCTATATCCCCTAGTTTATATTGTAGGAATAATAAAACAATTTAGCAGTCTGACACACTTACGTCCTTGCAAAGTAAATAATTATTATTGTAGTCGTAACCGTAGAATAGGATCCTAATCAAAATAAATACATTTGGTTCAGGCGCTATTAGCATGGTAAGAAAAGATTTTTTTTACAGACCAGAGGGGCTATCTAAATCCTAAAGTAAAGGCGAGCGATCGAAGTAGAAGTACCAACGGCTCAGTGTCATGAACCTTCTCCATCTGATTCAATAAGGGGGAATTAGCCTTCTTGTCAAATGGCTATCCTTGACAAAGGGTACCATTTATACCATAATCTACAATGTAGCGGGTATAGTTTAGTGGTAAAAGTGTGATTCGTTCTATTAATAACTGAATTTGAAATGATATACTTAAGGCATCCTTAAGTTTTTTATTTTTATATTCCGATGAAAACTTTAGTTCTTATAAAGGATTAAATCCTTTTCCTCTCAATAGCATATTGAGGAAGAATATACATTCTGGCGATTTGTATCCAAAGACTAATTTAAATTGCATCCAAAATAAAAATAGGATTATGAGTACAGAGTCGCGAAGCATAATTTTGCATTGGATTAAGTATTCCAATTTTGAAAATATGAGTAAAGGATCTATGGATGAAGATACAAAAAAGTTGATTTCCAATCGTAACTAAATCTTCTTAAAATAAGGAATAAGGAAGCCAAATAGCTAAAAAACGATAGTTTTGGTTTACTAGAACCATCCGCATATTGTTTCAGCTCGGTGGAAACCCAATTCTTTTCCTCAGGATCTCTTGAATGAAATTAGGGAACGAAGTAAGTAGATTAGATGAATTTAGATAGAATTTCTATCTCCTACTCTATAAGGATCATCTAGAAAGCGGAGAGCTTTGGTTCCATTCAAATAGAAAAGCTGACATAGATGTTAAGTGGTGAGAATATCCATAAAGGAGCCGAATGAAATCAAAATTTCATGTTCGGTTTTGAATTAGAGACGTTAAAAATAATCAACCAACGTCGACTATAACCCCTAGCCTTCCAAGCTAACGATGCGGGTTCGATTCCCGCTACCCGCTCCATTCTGTATAAAAGGAGTATTCTATTTGTCTAGACATGTTAGAGGCTTGTATTCAAGCCTTTTTTGTCCACCAGTTTCTGGTACTCCAGAGCGGAGTAGAGCAGTTTGGTAGCTCACGAGGCTCATAACCTTGAGGTCACGGGTTCGATTCCCGTCTCCGCACTTAGCAGTCTGTATAAAAGGACTATTCTATTTCTCTAGATATGTATGGTAGAGGGGCGTATCCAACCCTTTTTTATTCATTAGTTCCCGGCCCTAGAGGGCAAAATTGAGCAGTTTGCGAAGTCACTTGCCTTCAAAAAAAGAAGGCGCAAGGCCTCTCCCTACCCTGCAGAAAATAAAAATGAAACGAAAGGGACAGTCTACCTCTCCCTTCCCTTTAAAAAAAGTTTGCCCGTTGTTTGTCTCAGTTAATACCCAATTTTTGGAGCTCTGTTGGCGAGTTCTATTTCTGCCTCTGGAGCGCCCTCTTTTTTTGAGTGGGATGCAAAGGAAGGGTAAGATAGTAAGGGATACGGCACTAGACTAACACCTAATTAATACTTAATTTAATATAAGTAGTTAAACAGTTAACTAGACTAAACTTTTTATCATAGTACTTTGATAAATTAAGCGGGCGAGCGGCGGGAATCGAACCCGTATCTTCTCCTTGGCAAGGAGATATTTTACCATTGAACTACGCTCGCTACGGTATATATTTTATAGCGTATATCCGCCTGGGTCGACCTTCTATGTCTGGGTCGACCGTTTCATTTCATTTTCTATTATATTAGAGTTTTCCTTTTTTTATTATCTGTCAATGAATATTCTAATGGGAATGGAATTTCATAATACTGAAAGAGAAGAGCTAGCAATTCGGAACGCAAATTGCGTTTTAATACGTCTCACTATTCTAATTTTTTAGAAGAAATGGCCTTTATTATTTCTTTTTTATGGGGTTAATAAATATTAACCAAATTTCATTTAAGAAATGAGAGAATTCAGAATAGCTACGAGAAAGACTAGTCCAATCCATAATGATGTACCGGAAAATACAACATTTTTATTATTTGACCAACCATCAGGAGAAGCAAATACAAGGGGTACACTAATTACTAAGACTGAGGAAGTCGCAATTAATGCAAAAACAGCTAATTGGAAAGCAATAGTCATATTTCTAATCCTCCAAGCTACCATCAAATAAAGTTGACTACATATTTGATCCCTCACTTAAACCAAAATTGTAAAAAAATACAAGAAGTAGGAGGGGTTTAATCATGAATCCATTGATTCTTCTCTTTAATTCAAATTTATTACTTAAACCGCTTTTTTATTTGGATATGGGGGTGAGAAGAGATTATTTACTCTTTATTTCACAAGCGGGTATAGCGGATCCTGTATCCGTGTATACAGTATACAGAGATATATCGAAAAGGAACTTGTATCTGATATCTTTCTAGAGGCTAATAAATCTTTTTATTTTTTATATGGCTATGTTCTATTTGTAGGAGTAAAATAAGGATTAGGCTGTGGAGAGATGGCTGAGTGGTTGATAGCTCCGGTCTTGAAAACCGGTATAGTTCTAGGAACTATCGAGGGTTCGAATCCCTCTCTCTCCTTTTGCTTATTGAATACGTTTGTTTCTTTCATTTTTATTTATTTTTTTTTTCTGTCCCTTATCTTTCTTTCATAAAAAGGAATGAATGGCTCGGCTAGATGGAATAACCGAGCCAGAACAGAAAAAAAGTAGAACAGGTATAAATAAGAAAATCTTAGTTAAGAGGGTTCATGTAAAGAACAGGTTCCAAATCACGATCGATTCCCTTTTCAAAACCTGCTGCAGCAGCTCGGGCTCTTCCTGCATGCCATAAATGGCCCACAAAAAAGAAGAATCCTAGAACAAAATGAGAAGTTGATAACCAACTTCTAGGAGAGACATAATTAACTGCATTGATCTCGGTAGCTACGCCACCCACGGAATTTAAAGAGCCTAAAGGAGCGTGGGTCATATATTCTGCTGAGCGTCGTTCTTGCCAAGGTTGTATGTCTTTTTTCAACCTACTCAAGTCCAAACCGTTGGGGCCCCTTAGAGGTTCTAACCATGGAGCACGAAGGTCCCAAAAACGCATAGTTTCCCCTCCAAAGATAACCTCCCCAGTTGGGGAACGCATTAGATATTTACCTAAACCTGTGGGTCCTTGAGCGGATCCCACATTAGCTCCAAGACGCTGGTCTCTAACTAGAAAAGTAAATGCTTGAGCTTGAGAAGCTTCTGGCCCGGTGGGTCCATAAAACTCACTCGGATAAGCTGTATTATTGAACCATACAAAACAACAAGCGATAAAACCAAAGACAGATAAAGCAGCTAAACTATAAGACAAGTAAGCTTCTCCAGACCATACAAATGCACGGCGAGCCCATGCGAAGGGTTTGGTTAAAATATGCCAAATTCCGCCAAATACACAAATAAAACCCAACCATACATGCCCACCAATTATATCTTCTAAATCATCTACACTAACAATCCACCCTTCTCCACCAAAAGGAGATTTTAGTAAATAACCAAATATAACACTGGGACTAAGGGTCAAATTGGTAATTTTTCTTACATCTCCCCCCCCAGGGGCCCAGGTATCATATACACCGCCAAAATAAAGAGCCTTGAGTACTAGAAGAAAAGCACCTAGACCTAACAAAATTAAGTGAATACCCAAAATTGTAGTCATTTTATTTCTATCTTTCCAGACATAACCAAAGAATGGAAAAGATTCCTCAAGAGTCTCGGGTCCCAGAAGCGCGTGATAAATGCCACCGAAGCCTAAGACTGCGGAGGAAATTAGGTGAAGTACGCCAGATACAAAGTACGGAAAAGTATCTAGAACTTCCCCCCCTGGCCCTACTCCCCAACCTAGAGTAGCTAAGTGTGGAAGTAAAATCAACCCTTGTTCATACATGGGCTTTTCTGGTACGAAATGGGCCACTTCAAATAGGTTCATTGCTCCGGCCCAGAATACGATTAATCCGGCATGAGCTACATGAGCTCCAAGCAGTTTACCGGACAAATTGATAAGTCTGGCATTCCCAGCCCACCAAGCAAAGCCGGTGGTTTCTTGGTCACGACCAGCTAAACGAAAGTTCCATTAAAGAGCGTTTCCACGTGGTAGAACCTCCTCAGGGAATATAAGATTTTCATGAGGCTGATCCTGAGCTGCCATCCACGCACGAATACCCTCGTTTAAAAGAATATTTTTGGTGTAGAAAGTCTCAAATTCAGGATCTTCCGCTGCACGGATTTCCTGGGAAACAAAGTCATAGGCACGTAAGTTCAGAGCCAAGCCAACTACGCCAATAGCACTCATCCATAAACCGGTGACGGGTACAAATAGCATAAAGAAATGTAACCAACGTTTATTGGAAAAAGCAACACCAAAGATTTGGGACCAAAAGCGGTTAGCAGTGACCATTGAATAAGTTTCTTCAGCTTGAGTTGGGTTAAAAGCACGGAAGGTATTTGCACCATCACCGTCCTCAAATAGAGTGTTTTCTACGGTCGCTCCATGAATAGCGCATAGCAGAGCCGCACCTAATACTCCGGCAACTCCCATCATATGAAATGGGTTCAACGTCCAATTATGAAATCCTTGGAAGAAAAGGATGAATCGAAATATCGCTGCTACGCCAAAACTCGGCGCAAAGAACCAACCAGATTGCCCCAGTGGATAAATAAGGAATACAGAAACAAAAACAGCAATTGGACCAGAGAATGAGATTGCATTATAAGGCCGCAATTGAACAGACCGAGCAAGTTCAAATTGGCGTAACATGAAACCTATTAGTGCAAAAGCCCCGTGGAGAGCTACAAAAGTC